>NC_056750.1:754911488-754943988 GCF_019279795.1 Protopterus annectens | reverse complement strand
TGGTCCCAGAGTGTTTTTACAAAAACCTGGCAAACAAAACAGGATGTATGATTGTGGAAAGCACCTTGACAAAATAAACACTGTTTGTGACTATCTTTAAGGAGAATCTGTCTCTCGCACTGGTATTTACCCCTTTCTAGATGACATGAACCCCACAAGCAACAAAACAAAGATAATAAGATAAGACCTAAACCCCAATGAAGCCAGAAAATGAAGCGAGTGTTCAGACCTTCAACTGAAGATTGAATTCAAACTGGCAGCAAAGAAATTCTGAGAATGGTACATTTGGACACCACCTTTATGCCCTACACTGTATGCGGGGAGCATACGTGTGATGTATGGCATACTCTTAGCAACCCAATTGTAAGGAATACTGCAACAGTGAAATGGAAGGGCATCAAGCAACTCGGGAGGTTAATAAAGTTCCCAAAAGTCAAATGTGAAGTAACAATAGCCACCTTGGCCAAGGACGATCATGAGGTTTTCTTCAGCTATGTCTGAGTCCTCAAAGGCAATACACAGCAGAGTACCAAATTAATTGTTAACATCACCACATATGCATAACCAAAAGAAACAATCAAGCTCCTAGGTGATAAATATGACTCCATCTTTACCCCCCCCCTTGGGTATTCCTCAGGAAATTCCAACATCCATTACTTTCCCAACCATCACTATTGAGCAGTCTCTCAAGGCACTCTCTAACATCAATAGGTTCTGATAATATAGCAGGATGCCTGCCTAATAGCATAAACTACCAGTTCTATTTAAATCACCATTCACCCACAGCCTCCAAACTGGCTTCATACCAAATGAATGGAGGACTGCGATGGTTATACCACTGCAAAAGGGTAGCTTATTCATGGACTTGGGGTATTACTGATCCATTAGCCTAATATGCAATGCTATGGAGAGGGTAGTCATGGATATCATAAATGTTGACATAGGTAACCTGCAAACATGGGACGCAGATCTAATCGAGTTTGTCAAGAGCAGGTCATGCCTGCTCAAACTGGTGGACTTTTTTAAGATGGTCAAAGTGACAGATGAGATCAACTTGGTGAATACTGCCTACCTCTATCTGTCCAAGCCATTTGACACAATTCCCCAATCAAGCATGTTTTAAAAGCTACTAAATTAAGCATAAACCCATACTTTGCCCACTGGATAACAAAATGACTCAGACGCAACCCAAGAAGTCAGAACAGGGAAATCTATCTACACAAAAATAAACCAGTTACTAGTGGTGTGCCCCGGGGCTCAATACTTTGAATGCTACTGTTTGACATCTACTTCCTGGAAGTCAAAACTAATGTTAAGGTCCACTGGTTGACTAGGTTTCCAGATGGCTGTAAATTGGGAACAGTCATCGATTCCCAAAATGATACAAATATCCCCCAAGAAAGACCAATAAATTGTGCCAGAGTCATAGCCTAAAACTCAAAGCCAGGAAGTACATCATAGTATCTTTCAGTAAGATAGACACTCCTGTGAGCTACCACATTGATAATACACCCAAGGGTAGACCCTGTAGTAAGTGACTTGGGAAAGCATGTAGACAGAATGTAGTGAGGAAATCATTCCACATTGCAGAACTTATATAAGTAAATGTATGTCCAAACAAGTCATTGTCCCATTGTACTCTGTCTTCATAAGAACAGTTATTGAGTACAATGATCCCTTCCCTATATACCAAGAATATGCAACAACTGGAGCATCTGCAGAAATTTCTCAATGAAAAAAAAATAAAAAGGGTAGAAAACATTTCCTATGCAGACTGCCTCTAATCATAGTCCCTATATTCAGTTTCCTTCAGGCTGCTGAGAGGCAGCCTATGCCCTAGCCTATAAAGCTTCTTCAGATCCAGCCTTAATAGACCTGTTACACATCTATAAGATAATTAGCCTCAAGAACACCTGATCTATGGATCTAAACCTTGTCAGTAGCATAGATAAGACATGCTGGGGGGAGGGGTACGTGTCTCAAAAGTTCTCTCATTTTGAAACAAGCTTCCCATCCATGTGAAGTGGAGTTCTTGTCTGCGTTTATTCAAACAGAACCTGGACCAGTGGATGTGTATCTGCAAGTATACCCCTAGTGTACCATCCATATCTCTACTAGAGAGAGGAAGCTTGTAAATGTTTGAATATCTTTGCCCAAATATATTACACTCCCCAAGACACCAAGACACACACAAAACATTTGGAACTGTTGCCTATCTAATTTTATTTTGGGAACATGGCCAGGCTGAAAACGATCCCCTGGGTCATTAGCCTAGTATTCTACTATGATATATGGTAGTTCAGATACCACACATTTCAGGGCTGCACTGGCACACATTTATAATTAATGCAGCACTAGTGATTTCTAGCAGCCCTAGCCAATCACTTCTGTTGCCTGTATTATGAGAATGTTGAAACAGCTGCATACTTGTGATTTTGCCAAACTGGTGGCAGTGGGAAGCTTTCTTGGTGTTAGTGGCAGCATCACTGATAGTTATAATGTTACAAAATGTTAGTTATGTAAGATACTTGCTCAGCCATACAGAATACAAATGGAGAGTGAGGGAATTGAACCCTGGAACACAGGTTAATGTTCATTAGCAACTTGTATGATTGCTACATATGCAGGGATTAAAGGTGGAGGTGCCTCAATTTACATCAAAAGTAAATATAATTCAAGGCTGGTCAAACTGGATGATGCACTTCAGCTTCTTGTTCAAATCACTGTAGGCAAAGTTGTAGACCACTTCCTTGCAAGCTATAGATTCCCCCCCGTATGTCCCAGGAAACACATAACATATATTTAAGCTTGCTGGAAACACTTGCATCCAACGCAAGATAATACCATACTCATGAAGACTTTAATTACTCCAGAATTAACTTGGAATCCTATATGACACCAAATGTGCAAGCACAGAATTCCTGGATTTTTGAAACCCAAACTCCCGCAAGCAGATTGTCAATACACCAAGCAGGGGAACAAACATACTGGATCTGATCCTCGATAATATGGGAGCATGATGCACACCCCCTAGTGTCACATCCTTTCTGGTAAGATCAGACTGCAAAACAGTCTCCTTTAAGGTAAAAAAAAAAAAGAAAACCTGGAACCTCAGCTAAATATGAAATGTTTTGAAACTACTCTATGGCTAACTTCAAACAAGCCACCCTTGTGGAATTACACCATCAATAGGCTGTGTAAAAGAAGGAATAAAATCATGGCAAAAATTAGATGACGTAGCACCCAGCAGGATAAACACACTCTCACCAAACTAAACAAACAACTCAGAGGACAAAAAGAGTCTACCAAAGCCAAATTTGTGGTAAATCTGTCCAGGCCGAGGAAAACAAAAGACATTCTTTAACTATATCTGCAACCCCAAAGGCAATACACAAATGTGTGCAGAGCTCATTGTTATTTGAGCCACCTACTGAGGAAGAAGATAAAGCAAATGTACTATCAGACAAGCTCAGCTCTAACTTTAACCATCTTTCCCCCTCAGACTCCTCACAAGAAATACCATCAAATATAACATCCCTGCTATCACTAGGGAACAGATCCCCAGTGCTCTCTCTAATACCAGCACTACCTCATCAATGGACCCAGACAATATCCCAAGCTGCCTTTCAAACAGTATGAAACATGACCTATCAGGCCCTCTGGAATCAATAGTTTAGCTATAGCCTCCAAACAGGCTTTGTGCCTAACGAATGGAAAATAACAACCGTCATCCCTCAAAACAAGGCGGGCCATCTACATACCCTTTAAACTATGGATGCATAAGTATCACTACTTTCATGTGCAAAGCCATGTAAAGAATTATCATGGAAATAATTGATAATGATGCAGTAAACCTCATGACACAATACCCAACCAAGTTTTGTTTTGTCAAGGGCAGGTCATGCCTACTCAACCTGGTGGACTTCTTTGAGAAGGTCACCAAAGCAGCGGATGAGAGCAAAACATCTCGCACTACCAAACTTGGATAAAGCATTTGACTCAATACACCACTCAGGCACTGTTGACAAACTCAAGAGGATAGTTGTAAACCCTTATGTCACTCTGTGCATAGTGAGCTGGCTCACTGAAAGGACCTAGAAAGTTAGAATTGGGGAGTCCAAGTACAATGGAGCCAGTCACAAGCCCTTAAGAATCAGTCCTGGGACAGGACCTTTTTGAAATCTACTTGTCTGAAGTCAAGGCCAATGTCAAGGGCCTTTAGCTGACCAAATTTGCAGATGACTACAAGTTAGGAGCAGTAATAGACTCCCCCACCAACACTAATGTTCTCCAGAAGGGCTGACACAAGACAAATAACTTATGTCAGAGCTGTGGACTAAAGCTAAATGTCAAGTAATACATAATATCCTTTGGGAAGTCATCCACCCCTGGTAGCTATCATATTGATAACACACCCCTAGCAGTTTACCCAGTAGTCAGGGACTTGGGGATACAAGTAGACAGTAATCTAGCCTTTCTCCATCATGTCCACAGTAGTGAGGAAACCATACTATGCTGGGCAATTTATAAACATAGGTATGATATCTAGGTCCAAGAAGGTCATTATTCCACTGTATTAGGCATTCATCGAACCTATTATTGAGTACAGTGTCCCCTTTGGTATGTACCTAACCAGGCATATCTAACAATTGGAGCATCTAAAGATGTTTCTCACTGAAAGACCACCTGAAAGCCCTATCCCTGTATTCTGCCTCCTACAGGCTGTTTGGCAGAAATCTGTACCTGGCATATAAGGCATTGTCAAACCCCATCCTGATGGATATCTTGCATATCTGCAAAACAAACACCAGAATTACCTATTCTAAAGATTTAAACCTTGCCTGTGATATAAATAGCACCTGCTGGAGAGACAGGTATGTATCCGAGATACTACCGCTTCACTGGAAAAGGTTGCCCATCTATGTGAAGCAGACTTCCTTCCTAACCCAATTCAAGTGTAACTTGGACAATTTGATGAGGAACAGAAAATTCATCCTTGATTTGGTATCTATGTTTCTAATGGACACAGCAGCCTGTAAATGAAGTTTGGCAACAAACTATGTTGTCCCGGGACATTTTCATGGGGGTGGGGTTATGTGGATATTAGGGGGAGTTAAGTGGGTTGGGGAGGTGAAAGGGTTAAGTGGAGGCAGGAATGGTTAGGAGGAAATGAGATAAGGATGGGGAGGGGCTTAAGGGGTTTAGTCTAGTGTAGCTGAGTTAAGCAATCACATTTTGGCGTGAACTTGCTAAGGCAAGGTATGCCCATGATGACCTGGGTAGTGTGGGAGGTAGGCCTTTGAAATTAGGAGGTAAGTTGGTAGATTAGCCAAATCATGGAGGGTGCATTTCAAATGTGTTCGGGGACATCTGTCGGATTGAGCCTATTTATTAATTTAATGTTAGTGGTGGGTTTGCTTGGAGGGAGTTAGTTTACTGGCTTGCTGGGGTTATTTGCTAGGCTTGGTAGCGCTGGAATTGGTGTTCATTCGTTAGTGGCATCAGGGTAAAAGAGGATTACTGGTGTTTTTCTTGTGTATTTCTTTTTGGAGCATCTGGGGTTGAATGCGAGCTTGGGGGGTTGAGGCGGTGATTTTCGCAGGTTGTTACAGTTTACTTGTCAGGCTGGATGGCTGGCCTGGCCATTCCGACTCTGGTTGTCATTGTGTGTCTCTGTCCAGCGGCATGGATGTTGGTCCATGGGCTTGCAGCAGGCATCTTTGCAGTGCATGCGCAGTTGTGGCCTTTGTGAAGGTTAACCACTGATGGGGGCATACAGTCAATGCTTGACACTCTGCGTGTCTTCTGACACTTTGATTTGTGTGACAGACTTGCAAAATGGGCAAGAGTATGAAACTGGGAATACGATTGAAAGAATGATGCTGTCTGATTCAAAGACAGTTATATTGTGGCATGTGTCCTCGCTGCTCATTCGATCTGGTAGAGCTCTGAAAGTTTGCACCATGGCTGCCAATGGGTATAGCCTAAGGATGGTCATGCAGTCAAATGATGTCCTCACATTTGAGGTGGACATGCATATGTCTGGAACCATGAGGGGCTGCTAGGGAAGTGTGGATGGCAGACTCTTTAGTGTATATTGGTTTTGCGGTGGTGGTATTCTTTGAATTCTAGGTCTTGGACTGGATTTCATAAATTGCAGTAGACACAGTGACTATTGAGTGTAATATGTTGTAAACAACTTGCAGTTTGTTTGTCCATTCAGTGAGAGAGCGGTGCTTCTTTCATGCACGTTTTCGGGACTTGCCCTACCTGGCAATTTTGACCTCAAGTGCTAGGGAGGAGTGCATGTTTGTTGGTGTTGCACATGAATTGAGCTGGACCTCCATGTACACTTTGGACAGGCTGCATGGACTTGGGGTGATTATGGTGGTATGCTGGATCTTTCCATGGTTGCATGGTGCATGATCGGTCTGGCGGGCTTCTGTGGTCATGAATTGCAGGCAAGCAGCCCTTGGGTAGTGTCGGCCTCTCTGCGTTTATGTCTGTGGCAGTGGAGTTGGCTCAGGTATGGATGGATCTGGTGGTGATTCCTGAGGTTACAGATGAGGTATTGGAGTGCTAGCAATGCTTTGGCAGTCGTGGGTGTTCAGAGTGTGGAGTAGCCTGTGCGTGACGGCAGATTTCAGAGTCGGGTCAAAGCAGTGGGATGGATGTTCTGTTGGCAGCCCATCCAGATGTTGCTGGAATGGATGGCATTGGAGGTTCACGGGCTTTTGGGGGATTCCATGGGTGGGGGCCATTGTTGCAGAGCAGTTCTGCCTTTCCAGTCAGCCTCATGGTTCCCGTTTCCTTGACTGTTTTGGGTGGGTGGTGAGCACACCGGAGTGCTGATGGTTATGTGTTGTCAAGTGAATCCATACGAAAAAAAAAAAAAAAAGAAGCTGTGGAATGTCTGTCTCCACCTTTTTGTAGTGGTGGGGGCTGGGAGGAGCTGTGGTGGCCATGTGATATACTAAAAAAAGGAAAGCCAATAATCCTATTGCTCTTACTGTTATTATTTGGATAATAAGATGAGATTTATTGGATAGTGTTGTCTGGTGTATTGGGGCATGGTTCACTTATGCCCTGGTCTGCTATGAAGAAGCTAGTTTCATGTGAGCATGTGGTTGAAACGGATGTCCATTTTGGTGGGAGAGGTCCGGGCCTAGACTTAGCCATTGGGTGGAACTGGACTTGAACAGAGGTAGATGGGAGGCTCTGGAAGACAATGGATTGAGAAAGCAGATTTGAAGATGATATGTTTTGCTCGGGTCCACTTTTAAATCCTGAAATACCGAAATCTCGAGTTTTAAAATAATGAACCCAAAACATCGAGATTTCGGTATCTCGACATTTAAAAGTGGAAAAAAAAAATACAGACACTTAAAATAAAATGTTTGCAGGGGGGCAAGCCCCCCTGCACCCCCCACACCCCCTTACTTAAATATACCAACTCTGAGACTGCGCTACAGTGAAGAGAGTTGGTATATTTAAGTACGGGGATGTGGAGGGTACAGGGGGGCTTGACCCTCCTGCAAACACTTTGTTTTAGTTCATTTTTTTTTCACTTTTAAATGTCGAGATACCAAAATCTCAGTGTTTTGGTTTGTTATTTTAAAACTCGGGATTTAAAAGTGGATCCGTTTTGCTCGTATCACTAATGGGCAGGATAATGTGCCTTCGTTGAAGGTTAGGCGTCGAGCTGGCACCTTGGCACCGTAAAAATCTATTGCCAATCATTAGCGGACCGGAGTTCCGCTGTGGCAACCCCTAACCGGGAAAAGCCGAAAGAAGAAGAACAACTAACGGGCAGGATAATGAGTTAGTCACAAGTGTTTCAGGAACATGGCTCCTGGGAGAATGGAAAAAGATGTTGTCTTGTGGAGACACTTCACAGGCAGGGCCAAGCATGTAAATGAGTAGGAGAGGCACTGCACTGCAGACACTGTGTGTGCATGGCTGATGCAGCACGGAGACAGCACTGGGTACAAGTGTGGCTTGTCTCACTGCAGACATGGTGTGTGCATGGCTGATGCAGCATGGAGACAGCACTGGATACAAGTGTGGCTTGTCTCTCTGCAGACATGGTGTGTGCATGGCTGATGCAGCACGGAGACAGCACTGGATACAAGTGTGGTTTGTCTCACTGCAGACATGGTGTGTTCATGGCTGATGCAGCACAGAGACAGCACTGGATACAAGTGTGGTTTGTCGCACTGCATACATGGTGTGTTCATGGCTGATGCAGCACGGAGACAGCACTGGATACAAGTGTGGCTTGTCTCACTGCAGACATGGTGTGTGCATGGCTGATGCAGCATGGAGACAGCACTGGGTACAAGTGTGGCTTGTCTCACTGCAGACATGGAGTGTGCATGGCTGATGCAGCACGGAGACAGCACTGGGTACAAGTGTGGCTTGTCTCACTGCAGACATGGTGTGTGCATGGCTGATGCAGCATGGAGACAGCACTGGATACAAGTGTGGCTTGTCTCTCTGCAGACATGGTGTGTGCATGGCTGATGCAGCACGGAGACAGCACTGGATACAAGTGTGGCTTGTCTCACTGCAGACATGGTGTGTGCATGGCTGATGCAGCACGGAGACAGCACTGGGTACAAGTGTGGCTTGTCTCACTGCAGACATGGAGTGTGCATGGCTGATGCAGCACGGAGACAGCACTGGGTACAAGTGTGGCTTGTCTCACTGCAGACATGGTGTGTGCATGGCTGATGCAGCACAGAGACAGCACTGGGTACAAGTGTGGCTTGTCTCACTGCAGACATGGTGTGTGCATGGCTGATGCAGCATGGAGACAGCACTGGATACAAGTGTGGCTTGTCTCTCTGCAGACATGGTGTGTGCATGGCTGATGCAGCACGGAGACAGCACTGGATACAAGTGTGGTTTGTCTCACTGCAGACACGGTGTGTTCATAGCTGATGCAGCACAGAGATGGCACTGGATACAAGTGTGGTTTGTCTTTCTGGGGGAGAGTGCAGGGCTCTCTACAAATATGTGGAGTTAATGGGTAGGTGGTTTGCATCCTATTTGCTTGACTCTATGTCTCTTATATGACTGTGCCTAAGAAAGCATTCAACATCATCCATTTGGCTGATTCTATGGACCACTGTGAACTCTCAGCAGTCACCCCTTTTACTCCTATGGGAGTATTTATAGTGCATGTAAGTTAAGCAAAGATGTGGTGTGTGGGTGTATTAAGGTGAGATTGGACATGTATGTGCATATCTGCAGTGGCATGAGTGAGGCGGCATGCATCTGTGTGTCATTGAATGGTGTCTCTGACTTGGGTTATGAAAAGAATATAATTTCAGGATGTGTGTGTGTGTGTATACAATTCTGAATATCCATGCTACCACAACCTGTTGTATCAACCTTTTAAAGTTTGTGAGAGGAATATTTAAAATACTACCTGATTGTATTTTGTAAGCTGCTAGTCATCTATGATTAGGTTTGCTGCACTGTGTTCATTTGTTCCATATTATGTTGGTTAGTGTGCCTTATTTGGAGATGGAAGGTGAAGAGCTAGGCAGATGGTTTTGCAATATAAGTTAGCTTGGCTTATACAGGGTGCTAATTGATGTGGTTTGGAATCACAAGATTACCCTGGTTGTGGATATTGATAGGTCCCCTTCATGTGTGGGGTTTAGTTGTAACATACTCGACTGGTAGTTAAATTTATCTTGGGTATTTGATAGCTTCAGTTATGGCTGCTTTGTCATAGATGGGAGTGGCGGTGGTGCATTCCTTCCTGAGTTGGCAGGATAGGTTGTCCTTGAAGATGTCTTGGAATGTGTGTTATGTATTTTGGATGTTTTACATGTCTTTTTCGTTCTT
Organism: Protopterus annectens; assembly: GCF_019279795.1. Taxonomy (NCBI): domain Eukaryota; kingdom Metazoa; phylum Chordata; order Ceratodontiformes; family Protopteridae; genus Protopterus; species Protopterus annectens. The sequence goes on along the minus strand of NC_056750.1, from coordinate 754,934,130 downwards.
GCAGATGGGGTCTCGGAAGGCTGCAGCTGTAATCTGGAAAAGGTGGGTTTAAAGTGGAGCCTTCTCATTACTATCATAGGAGTTTAATTTTGTCCTTTTCTTTGTAGATGGTGGTGTGCCGAATATCAGTTGTGGTGATACAGTGAATTTGCAGATGATGGAAGCAGTGGTGAGCGAGGAGGTTACACAAGGGGAGCACAAGTGTGCAACAGTTACTGACAGAAGTAAGTGGATTTCAAAGTTGTTGAGTTTTGGTAGAGGATTTTACACTGCAAGTCAGAGAAGGACAGGCATTTTAGTTTGTGATATCAGGGTTAATGGGTTGTACAATTTGTTCTATTAACCATTTAGTATGTTAGATTAATGTTGAAAGTTGTCCCTGCTTTTGGGAATTTGCATTCAATAGTAAAAGGGAGCACAACCATTGGCCATAGGTAAGGGTTTGATGGGGTTGCAGGGGTCCTTGTCAGTGCCTTCATGTTAAGTAATTATGGTATGTGTGCACATAGAATTTATCGTTTTTTCTTTTCCTTGCAGATTGCTGAAGTGCAGAAGGCATCATGAGGTGGCTTGAAAAGGGGATTTGAAAGGTGATGTTTTGATGGATGTTCTTGCCACTTGAATGGGGCACAAGGAGGGTCTGAGTAATCACCTTAGTAAGGCATGTTAGAGCTCTGTGTTTAATAAGTGGGAGCTAATTATTGCATTGGTATAGGGGGCAAGTAAGGAAGAGGTAGGTAAGGGGGCCAAGGGAAAAACTGTCGGGGACGGTTTATGGGGAGTGTGGGGATCCCACGGGATGAGTGGATTCATAATGTTCATAGAATCACAGGAACTTATTAGGCCACAACCCTATGGCCCTTGCAAGCCAGTGAAGTTCAATCCTTGCTTTCTTGGAACCTTGGGTGTTCGTATTCACTCATTCATTTGTTTGAACCATGTGTGGAGGAAGGGCCAATGAGGTTTTTGACAGGATGCTGGAGTTTGTTCCTAACAGGTGGTATCTTGGGGTGACAAGTTTGTCCTTTGAGTAGGTAATGTTAATGTTACATACCAGGTTAAGGTTTTACAGAATAGCACAAGGATCATTGCACTTGGGGTCTGGGTGAATTTTGTAGATGGATTTTAGGAAGCATGGTAGGTAGGTGGCTGTGTTGGGGTAGTTTAGAAACTGTGTGCATTGTTACAGAGGAGTTAGAAGGTTTAAGGAAGCCTGATTGCAGGATAAGGCAGCTGTAGGATAGGTCTTAATTACCTACTAGTGGTATAGGTAACATAAGGAAAGAGAGCTTTCGAGGGGAAAAGCTAGAGACAAACAGGGGTTAAGAATGGTTTGGTAATGAGTGAAATGGGGGGTGTTTATGGCTGGGCATGTAGAGTATTTCATTGCTGAGCCCAGATGAGTTTACAGGAACTAGGTCAAGGGGTGCTGGATTTCTGCCATCTAAGGTTAGGACATTAAAGGTTTGGAGTTAGACTATTCCCTATGATAATTGAGTTGCTGCACACCCAGAACGGGGTAGTTGGTGGGCTAAAGTGATAGGCTACAGTTGAAAGGGTGCTGGGTGTGAGTCTTGATTCTAGTTGTTTTGAATGGGTGTCGATTTGAGTTCAAGGGGTTATAGTCTGTGGTTATAGATTGTCAATCCGTTCAGGTTGAGCCATGATTTCAGCTTTGAAGGAAGCAGAAAAGGGTATGTATTCTCTTGGGGTGGATGTTCCAGTGGTACAGTGGAGTCAGGGTAATCCTAATTTATTGAGTTTCATTAGGGTCTGTTTCAGTGATGGTATGTCAAGGTGGGTTTATGACAGGATTCTAAGGTGATTTACAGATGATGGGTACACTGAATGATGTTTGGCTTCACCCTTCCCTTTAGGGGAAGTAGTGGGTTTAACAAATTTGGGTAGAAGGGAGGGGGAACAGCCTGGTCAGGCTGGTTGGTGGAGAAGAGGAACAGGCTTGCCCTCTTCTGTTCCCCCTCTGGTGTCTGGATGTTCATTTCAAGGATTTGGGGAAAGGAAAATGTGCAGCTGGAGGAAGCTTGCTGAATGTATGATTAAGCTGAGGTAAGGATGCTGCTTAATTGGTGGAAGGTAATTCAGTGAAAAGTGAGATGGGATGCTGCTTCATAAGTAAAGTAAGCGAGCAGAGGTATGGACCCGGCTTGTTGGGCAGGGTGAGTAGGTATGCTGCCCTGATTAACATTACAAGGATGGCGCTTCATAAGTAAAGTAAGCGAGCAGAGGTATGGATGCTGCTTACTGGGGCAGGGTGAGTAGGTATGCTGCCTTGATTAACATTACAAGGATGTTATGCTGTGTTTAGAATCAATTATATTATGAATAGTTGTAATTAATGAACTGAGTGAACAAAGCTATGTTATGAAATTTAATAAAGGTCATCAAATGTCATTTGGTGTAATGGGTGTTTATTGAAAGGGATCGAGACAAATGTTTAATTTACAAAGCCCATGCTTACACATACCACAACTTGAAAGAGATTTAAGATGAATGGATAGATTTAAAAAGGCCCAGTTGTCAGTAGCCTAGTAAACACCTATGAGCCTATTAATACTTAGCAGTAAAATGACAAGACATTTAATTTTTCTCTCTCCTTCCAATCTTTAGTAATGACCTGCTTACCACCTGTTTTGTTTACTCAAATGGGAGTTATTTTTATTCAGTTAATAAGAGTAGAGGAATGCAACAAGAGGGAACTGGGGAGTCTATCACTAATAACAGTAACGGTTAACAGAAACATTGGATGGTTTCTGTATCCTGTTTTGTGTATGACAGAAAATTATATGCAAATTGCTGTGTTATTCTAAACTCAATTTTGTAACATCTTGAAAATTCAGTTTGACTGGAAATCATCAATATTGCTTTGGTATTTTGTAGCAAGACGTTGTCCCGTTCGATTCTCATCTAGAGCGTCTTCTGTGTGGAGGCATATGTGAATGGGGCGTGCCTTCGTCGAAGGTTGTGCGTCAGGGCTGGTAACCCCGTACGTAAAAATCCACTACCAATAATTAGCGGACCGGAGTTCCGCTGTGGCGACCCATAACTGGGAAAAGCCAAAAGACACAACAACAATAACTGATTGTTTAGAATTACTACACTATAACAGGATTGACCTTTCTTCTGATGATGAACTAGTAACATGCAAAGCACTGCAGTGTTGTAAGATATCTAAAGAAAGTTCATTCAGAAACATTTAAGCTGGTGTTAATAACATTTGAAAACACTTTCATTCCCACATTAAGTTCATTCACAGCAGTACATAACTTTGGCATCATGCCTTCTAATTCATGTGAAATGACAACTTTTTATGAAATATTTTATAGCATTGTTGCTGATCTGCTTTATATGCCAAAAATATGACAAAGTCTAACTGCGTTTTTTTTTTTTTACTTTATAAGCCCCTTGCCACATCATCTGACATTTTCAGTATTCATTAATATTGTGGTTAAAAAATTAACAATTCATCCAGCGGGACTGCACTGTTAAGTTTATAATGTTTGCCTTGGTATTTCTTCCATTTCCCTTGTACTGTTTAACATTTATATGAAGCTCTTGTAAATAAGTCACCTTTTTCATTAGTCTCAGCAGTTTTGGAATGCTTCTGTAGACTATTTTTAACTCTGCCTGTTTTTTTTTTCATTTAGTTTTCTTTAAATTCTGGGATACTATAACTAGAGAAGAGGGGCAACCAGTAAACACCTGGGATGTTTCTGTCTACATAAAAAGGATTACTTTACTATTTATTCTCCCAGTAAGTGGACTGGTCTACTGACCCTTTTCAGCAATGAGTTGAGCTCAAAGAACAGAAAATACATTATGGTCATTCAATCTATATATGTACATATATATATATATATATATATATATATATATATATATATATATATATATGTATACACACACACACACACACATATATATATATATATATATATATATATGGATTCACTTCAGAAGCTCTAAATACTGAAATCCCGAATTTCAGTATCTCGAGCCCAAGAAGCCGAATCCATATAACAGTGAAAGTTTAGAAGCGCAAAATTCAAAACCTTGAATACCAGAGGTTTTGAATTTCGCAGTTTTCAGTTTTCGTTGTTTTGTGGATTCAACTTCTTGGGCTCGAGATACTGAAATTCGAGATGTCAGTATTTCGAGCTTCTAAAGTGAATATATATACATATACATATATATATATATATATATATATATATATATATATATAAAATGAGGACATAGAAAATTCAGAAGACAGTAAGACAGAATGAAGGTAGGGTTGGATTCAATTATCTGCTGAGAGTGCATTGAAAAAGAGAGATATGAAGAAAATGCAAGTTAAGATGTGCAAAAATACAGTGGAATTATAATATATACACTCCTATATACAGGCAAAATATTTGCATGTAAGATGCCTCATTAAGAGGCTTGATATGGGATGGGAGGTTTTCAAACCATTGTCTTGGTGACACTTGCACGTAGATTCACTAAAGAGATGGTCTCTAAGTGTACCTTTAAAACTTTGAATGGTTTCTAGATGTTTGATGTCTGAAGGCAGCTGACTCCAGGTAGCAGATCCCTGCCTAGAGAAGACTGTCATGCCTACAGCAGTTTTAAATGTAGGTTGTACACGACTGAAACTGTTGTCCTCTGTTCTTCTCAGTACATGAAGGTTGTCTTGCAAAGGTAGTTCCACTCTTAAAGGGAGGTGGAGACCATGTTTTAGCACCTTGTAAATTAGAACAGCAAAAGACTTTGCAGTAAAAGCAGTAGCCACCTGTAATACCAAACATCTGGTTCACTTAGCAACTTGTGGGAAATGCCCAGGTTTTTATATAGGCAAAATGGTTCAGAAGTTTAAAGAAAGAATACTACGACATCTAAGAGACATCACACATAAAGACACGATCAATGCATTAGCAAACCACATTGTGCATAATCCAAACCATGCATTTACATTTAAAGCTTTAGAAACTATATCAACCAATCTTAGAGGTGGAGACATACAAAACCTCACAGAAATTTATGAAATAGATTGGATTACGAATCTGCAAGCCCACCGACTACCAGGTCTTATTATTATGATCCCATTGAAACCAGTTTTAAAGAATAGACGCTTAACTGTTAATTGAACTGATATAATTCTTTTAAGCTAAATTGTAATAAGTATGTGAGAACTTAGGTATGACATGTGAAATGAGGGGACCTGTGCTCTCCTCTGATTGGATACAGTCTTATATTCAGGAGGGCATATAGATGGGGAGCAGCTTCAGCACTAATCCAATATTAGCTTATATTGGTTTATTTTTATCCCCAGATAGTTTTGAGATTTTAATTGTTTGGAATGTCCAAGTCAGCCAATACCACCCCCCCCCCGCTCCCCTTCTTCTTCTTCACTAAGGGATTCCACCCTCGTACTCTGAGGGATGGAACTAATTAGTAGCCTCTCATCAACAGGACATATCTGGGACTTTTAGTGTCCGATGGGTTGTGTTTCTGTTAGTTACATCCTCTGGCTGTGATTAGAGGATGGTGCTTGGTAAGAATAAACAATAAAAATAAATAATAAAAGATAAAGTTGTATCCTGGAAAGGCAAGATAAACTTATAAATGTCATAAGGACAGTCCTTGCAATAGTCATACCTCCTTATTGTAGTACAAGGTAAACGCGGAGGTACAATTGGAGTTACCCTAGATGGGTCTGCCAAGATCTTGAATGTTGTCTATTGAACTAAATAATTATATGTAGGGAACCAGAATGAGAACCTTTTCGTAAGGCTTTTGTTCATCGTATGAAGCAATGAGGAAACTTTGCTTAATGTGTGTCTTTTTTTCCCTCTATTCAGCAGGAAGCTTTTGTTAATAGACAGCAATGTATAGAGGAAGCAGAGATTAACTATTAAAATTAAGTTAAAAAGTGGTTAAACCACTTCATTAGGTTAACATTGTCCACTTTTTACAGCAGGTTAGTAATGGAAAAGTTCTTGTGAACAATGAAGAACTAGCAGTGTTTACAAGATTGGCTGAAGGCTTAGTAATAACACTCTAATAGGCTGCACCAGTGAGTGGAAGGAAACAATGCTTAAAGAATTTGAATGGTACTTGTACACTACAGGGTGTTAACCTTCTCTAAATGCAGAGATGTAAAGAACAGAGTGTGTACATACCTGCTTGAGAACATTGCAGCAGTAGCAAAGGATTTTGATTGGAAGCTAGATCCTGTGCAGAGTTTGTTTCTGACTAAGGACTGAGTTAAGAGGTGCACTGCTGATAGGATAAAAAATATTTTTAAGCCACTGGATTGGCTGCAACACAATATATATGTTTTTAACCAGCACTTGGTATTTATGATCTGAAGAAGGCTTAAGAAGCTGAAAGTGCTCATCTCAGCTGGAAATTTTTATGTTTTTAACATTTTTATTGTTTTTCCTTCAAATAAAGTATGTTTTTATCGCTGTTGACACAGTGCAAGCTAGTGGTGGTATACCTTGAAGACTCCTACTGTAAATTTGAAGTGGCCATACAAGGTACTGAAAGCCATTTGGAATTTTTTAGCAAATTGTAATGGTGTTTCTAGGGGTGTGCTAATAGAATGAATCCATAGCACTATGTATTCTGTGAATATTATGGGCTGATTGCATAATGAGAAAAAGAAGGCCATATTCAAGCTGCAACAGTCTTGCGAACAGCAAGTGAAAAGGAGGTTGCTGATCTTGTAATATTGTTTCAAATGAGCAAGGACTTTATTAGTAAACAAACAAAAAAAACATCATCCAGTGTCTCTGCACTGTTAGGTTTATAACTTTCTCTTGAAAGTGCAGATTGCAGCTTAGATACACACATTTGGAGTCAAAAATTAAAGAAAGTTGCAGAATCTAATTCCTATTTTAGTCAAAATGCAGTTCAACATGTCTTTTATCATTGCCGTGTTCTTCAAACATATCACTCATGGGTATTGGATAATGTACTTTTAATACATTCACACCATGTCTTATAAGCATAATGACTGGGTGAGTGGGCATTATGCAAGCAATAATGCCCAACAAGGTATGTGTTAATCTGTAATTAATGCCCACCAGTGGTGTTGTGAGGCCCAATACTGCAAACGTATCAGCTTTTTCAGAGTAGGGTATATGCCCCTTTTTTATTTATGGTGTTGGATATCAAATCTCTTTTTACTGTGATCCTGAATGAATAGAGCATTGAGTCAGTTAGGGAATTACTTTGTAAATATGGCCAATTATCTAACAGAGAGATAGAAACTATTTGTGAACTTCTTGAACTTGTTCTAACAAACAATATATTCATTTTTGATAATAAATTTTACCATGAAACATCAGACGTAATGATGGGCACTCCCCATTGCTAATATGTATGCACATTTTGTACTTGATAAATGGGAAACAGAATGTGTTTATAATGCTCCCATACATTTTTCACACAAGATCAGTTTTTTCAAGCGTTACGTTGATGGCTTCTTTTACATTTGGGAGGGTGACCAAGCACAATTGTTAGACTTTGTTGAGTTCTTGAAAACAGTACTGGTTTCCTCCAATGTTCTATGTCTAGTTCACCTATTAATATCCAGTTTTTAGATGTGGATTTGTTTGATGGAAAAGACATACAGATATCTATTTAAAAAAGGTGGTCCATAAGAATAAATATTTACATTAAAGGAGCAAGCACACACCACATAGTTTTAAAGCAATCATTATAGGGCAGCTCTTGTATGCATGTAGATTGAACACGACAAATATGGATAAATGGGTGGACAAATGGATGAAATGATTAATGAATTCAAGGACAGAGGTTAGAATTATGGCCTATTAGAAAATACCAATAAGGAAGTTTTAGCTATGAGAGATATTCATGATAAACCATTTTTAAATCATAATAGTTTGCCAGAAATAGTTGATACATTCCATAAAAATGATGTACATTGCTGTCCTACCACCTATAGTAGATGTAATGATGATGTTAAGAAAATCATAATGGATAACTGGGGTATTTTAAGAACTTTACCTGAATAGCATACTTTTATAGGTAATAAGCCAAAATTTTCTTACCGGAATTTGTTTAAATCTAAAACAAATGTTATGTAATAAGGATATCTGATGCGACTCAACTGCTGTACAACTTGTTAAAAAGTGTACCCAACCCTGCCACAATTGTTGCTGTTGTGAGTATTAATAAAGATCATACTTTTGTACATTCTACTACAAAGAAGGTATATACCTTTAAGTGTTCTGCAACTTGTAATTCACAGAATACAATATATCTTGCAACTTGCAAGAGATGTAAAGTTTTTATGTTGGCAAATCAGATGCTTGAAAGACAGGATTATAGAACATAGGTCAGATATTAGAAGGAACATTTTAACTAATGCATTAATGGGAATGTCTCTGAATATGTTTTTACTTTCAGAGTGATAGATACTGTTAGAAAAATCTAAGGGGAGGTGACTTATGTAATAGGCTTGAATTGAAGGAATATGAATAGAGTCTGTTGTTACAGGCAGACTGCCTTCCTGGTATTAACCAAATGATCTCCCTTAAACCAGTTTTGAAATATAAGCAAATGTGCTTAAGATGATAAAAAGTATTTTTATATATACAAAATGTTTTACATATTTCCATATGTTTATGTTTTTAGAGAAGTATATATATATATATATATATATATATATATATATATATATATATATATATATATATATAATATTTGTATACAACTTTAGAATTTACTGATTAGTATGGTTAATTATTTGAGTAATTTTATTGGCTGTGGTAATATAGGAATGGGTATTTATGTAACTGTGATTGATTGTTTCGTACTTTGCATTGAAGAATTTTTTTTTATGTGAACCTGAAAGGTTTGCTCTCTATTATTTTATTAAAGTTATATAGTACGTTGCTGAATCTGTTGTTTTATATTCGGTATTTATTTTTTGTGGCTATATCATGACCTCAAAATGGCATAACTCTGAACACCTTTTTTCGACAAAGACATGTCGAACTCCCAGATAGCCCAACGGCCAGATCACTGATTTCTTTCCCAGGGAAAGCAATTGGTAGGCCAAATGAACACAACATACCAGTACAAACATTAAAAAGTGGGGTCTCCCCCCCACACACACCCCAATGTGGGGGGGGCTGTGCCCCCCAACTAAATATACTAATTCTGAGATCACACTACAGTGAGGAAAAGAGCAAATCCATAGCAGGGGTCAACCGTTTTTCTTCTTTTTTTCCCTAGGAAAAAAACTTGGTGATCTGTCTGTTCGGTTAACTGGGACGATGCATAGGTGTTCGACATTATGCCGTTTTGAGGTCATGATATAGATCCAGTTATTGACTTATTTATTTTTTTGTCCTAGCTATCCACAACTTCCCTGAGCTTCAGTTATTGAGGGAAAGGCAAATGTCTTTGTGTCTGTTGTAGCACTTACTTGTTTTACTTTTGTTTATTAAGTCACTCCCCCACCCCCAACTCAGTTAACCTGTAACCATACACATTAGGTTTTAGAAAAAGAAATAGCAACTCTTGGAGAAGACTTCAGTCTCTGCACCATGATTTCATGCCAGATTAAGAGCTTTCATTCTTCAATGGCTTGTGCCATAGATTAAAGCCTTCACCTGGAAATTTCAGTATCTATTGTTCCAAAGCCATTACCTAAGGTTCCTTAAGTAACATAGCAGTAACATGCAATCCTTTATCATTTAATAATCAAACACTGTAATAAAGTCTTCTGCTGTGTGATATAAAAATATGAATTTATTGTTTCTGGGGTCTTAATTGTATAATCCATTTATAAAACTATGTCAATGCACACATAATTTGCTGTTGTAGTGAATTTGGCAATATGCATGTCAGAAAAGGAAAAAGAACAAACAGATTCTATACAAACAATCAGTGGTACAAGTGAATGAGGGAAGACTATTTATTTATTTAACATTTGTTTACTGGGAAAGTCTGACTTGGAATGAAGCCAATTTTCAGCGGAGGCCCGAGGAGAAACATTCCAGATGCATGTCTTTGTAATGTGAGAGGAAACAGGAGTACTTGGAGGAAACCCACATGAACACAGGGAGGACATGCAGACTCCACACAGAAGGCACCCCAGCTGAGAATCGAACCGAAGAACCTCTTGCTGTGAGATGACAATGCTACTGCTGCCCTACTGCGCTGTCCATATATACACTTAGCTCATGGCTTAGCACATGATATTGCACATAGTTTCTAAAATTACATTTTAAACAAGCTCCCTTTAAATAGAATTTAAGTTGTAAACTATAGTAAGTCAGGTTATACTAGCCGAACTTGCTACCACAAAATGATAGCAGAAAGTCTATGAAATGATATAGAAATAAAAAAGAATCAATTTCAAGGCAAATAGGGATGCATTAGACTCTGCAAAAACATGCTGCTATGCTCTCGTAATGCCACATATACATGTCATGGACTATACATTACTTCGCTCTACAACTGATCTCGTACAGAAGTGTGTGAATGTGTGTATGGTTACTGTTTATAGAAGATGTCTCCATTTTCTGGTGAATGTGGAGGTTATCTGCTGAGCAAAAAAGTGGCCGTACACACAAGTATTGTTTATAAAAGTTTAGAAATTTGTCATCAAAATAGTTACATTGTATAACAAAGTTAATCACAACCCAGGTGCGGATGAAATAGGATTTATTCACTCCTAGCAAAATTTCACACTTTTGGGTAAGTAATGCTGGCTTGGGGTACATTTGCCTTCACCCACAGTCAGACAGTAATTACTAGTGTAAGATATCTGAAATAAATAGGACATGCTGGAGGGACAGATTCATAACCCAGAGGCTCCCTTCACTCTGGAATAAAATCCCAGTCCAGGTTAGGCAGAGTCCCTCATTGACTCTCTCCAAGAGGAATCTTGATGAGTGGATGGGAGATCGTAGGTTTACCCCGGGTATCACTTCTGTGTCACTGTTAGACAGAGGCACAGTATACTAACCTTGAAAAAGGGCATAGCAAAATAAATTTAAAATGGGTGACGAAAGCCAAACACAAGGCTGTGACTTCAAATTCAGACAAAACATTAAAAATACAACGTTGCCAAATATCCATTTTTTCCAGACTATCCAGAAATCAAATCGATTGTCCAGTAGCCTGGAAAACACTGTCCCAGCTCTGGTATTCTGTTTCAAAAAAGAAACAGACTATGAACCTATGAACCTATATCACTATCATTTGCAGCACATTGGGATACTATTGTCATTACTGGACTTTTTAATGTTGGTTTTGGCACAAGGTTTCAGGCTCAACAGCCTGCTGCTGCTGTGGATGGACCCCTGATGGATCTGCAAGCATGTCCAAATGATCTGCCATAGTAACAGACATCAATTATTCAGGGTAGGCAGCTATAGTGACTTTCTACTTTATTTGTGACTTTTTCTTATCATATTTTGCTGTGCTTCACTTATTTCATGTTTAGTGCCATATGATGCATTTTTGAATGTCTACAAAAATGATACAATGTTGTTGTCGTTATGTCTTTTGGCTTTTCCTGGTTAGGGGTCGCCACAGCGGAACTCCGGTCCGCTAATGATTGGCAGTAGATTTTTACATGCCGAGTTGCCGGCCCTGATGCACAACCTTCAACGAAGGTACGCCCATTCACGCATGTCTCCACGCAGAAGACGCTCTAACTGAGAATTGAACAGGACAATGGCTTACTGTGAGGTGACAACATGATACAATAATTATTGTAATTGACTGGACATTTATGGGTCATTGACTTCATATGTGAAGTGCATTAATACTGTTTAGTACAATGCTTATACTAAGTGATTTTCTCATTTTTTTATTTGCTCCACAGAACGTAACAAACTTCTCAACTGATGTGCTTTATAGCAACCCCAGGTTGCACTACATGTGGTAGACTTGTATTATATAACTTTATATGTTTCATGTGTACCTAGCCATATTTCTACAGTCTTTCTAAGATACTTTTGTTTTTCTTAAAGTACTCTGTGAACTTATAAAACTAATTACTATACAATATTATTAATAGAGTTTTTTCTCCATGGGCCTCTGCTAAAAAGGTGTTACATATCCATCTGGATTTTGCTAGTAAACAAATGCAAATAAATAAAATTAATAATATTTGACAGTGTTTCTAAACATTACGTTGACACAGACTTAATGAAGCAAGTAAAAGATATGTGAAACGCTAGAAAAAAATTTAACTTAAGGGAAAGGAAGGGGAAATGCCTTTGATTGTTGTGTTAATTCATCTATGCATATTGAGCCTGCAAAAGAATAGCACTTCATGCATTAAAAAAAAAAGATTTTTCCCTATGAAAACCACTTTTGTGGGTATATACATATATATGTAGGTATATACTAATTGGCTTTGTCATCCTACTGACCATAATGACTAACTTAGTTCTAAAGAGACATTTTTCATAGCCAAAGAATGAGGGAGAACTTGCATCTTTTGTTTTGTTGCAAGCTATAACTTCAGTACATCATTTGCATTTGTAAGTACAGTGTGAACTAAATGACTGCCGATAAAGCTTAGTGAGTAAGATGTCAAACAGTAAGCAAGCTGCAGTCTACACTTTGAAAAGTCTTGCTTAAGGGGGGGGGGACTGCATTACTACCAGATCTCAGATAGAAATTTCTGGTCTAAGGAGATATCTGTCATTATAGGATGAGTAAAGTAGTTAATGTACGATTGTCTATATAATGTAGGTAAATGACTTGGTTTTAAATATGACTGTGGTAAGCACAGCTCAGGAATCTTGTGTAATAGCAGTGTTAAACGTATTTGTAGAGGCAGCTGCACAATGTACTGCTGCTAGGGGCCACTATTGAGCTGTTAGGTGTCTTAGGTATGTCACTGTTATGCAGTTAGGCACAACTCTCTGTACCTGTAGGTTCATAGGCTGGTACTAGGCTATTGGCCCTAGGGCTTATACAAGCCTATCCATAACAATTCCCTGGCTATTTCTTCCCACACTATTTACTTCCCTGGACCCATGTCTAGCAGGGCGACTGACGTGATCCCCGGGGTGAATTTCCTTTCCCCATCCATAAGTAAGAGCCTATTTACTGATAGGATTTGGTTATAACTGGAAAAGTTACAACTGAAAGTGCTTGCATCTCTGGAGTGCATGTTTCAACCCCACTGGGCTAAGCACAGCTTCTTAAATTATGGAATATAAAATTAACAGAGAAATTAATCAAATGAAAAACAGCTAAAGCTCTAACCAGTTTTTGTTATCTTCTCCAGAACTGCAGCAATTCCACCTTTATCAGAAGGACGGCCACTACAAGTTCTAGATGAGCAACATACCTGGCCAAATATGGCTGTTTCACCTAACTCTGAAAAGTGACTAAAACACAGTAAAAAATGCAGCAACAATGATTAATTCATTTAACAGCACAGAAGCCACTTGAAATGTTAAGCAAAATATAAAACAACTTCAGTTAAAGGCTGTGACTTCAAATTCAGACAAAACATTAAAAATACAACGTTGCCAAATATCCATTTTTTCCAGACTATCCAGAAATCAAATTGATTGTCCAGTAGCCTGGAAAACACTGTCCCAGCTCTGGTATTCTGTTTCAAAAAAGAAACAGACTATCAGAGTTTGTTAAACTGGTGGATTTACAATCCTTTTTAACAGAAAAACATAGTAAATCAGCAGAAATAAAAGCATTGCTAATAAAAAAATTAGGTGTTCCTCCTCACCTGACATGATGATGATGTCAAGGAATGGGTGAAAAGTGGGCAAGGAGAGGGGGAGGAGATGGGTGGGTTTATGGGAGGTGAGAGGCATGTGGCCTTGCTTTGGTTTTGGCCACAAGGAAAGGTAGCAGTCCCAATATAGAAAAGTGTACAAAAATACAGAAACCACTCAAAACAGATTTAATAAGATAGGCACAGTACAGATTTACTTGGCAAATTAACAAGCCAAATTAACACACACAGAAACTACTGTTAAACAACCATGAGTCTAGCAATGGAGCAGTTCTATTTAATCTAAGAAAGCTCAGTTGCTTTATGTCTCCATATAATGTAATATGCATGCTTTTAAAAATGTTTAAATAAATTACATAAGGGCACAATAAAAGTAACCCAAAAAAGATAAAGCATAATTAGTTTTGTGACTTGAGGACTGCAGTACATTATTTATGCAATAATGCAGACATTTGAATTATGAATGCTGATAAAGTACATTCACTTTTATTACAGATATGGTGAATCATAGAAATAAGGTAATGATACATTTGTTACCCAAAGCAAAATTGTACCCATTAGTATGAGAAACCGATTTGATATTTTTATTAATAAAATGTTTGTGGATAGATTGGCTGACAATACCACCTAGATTTTTTAGATGTTGACAAGCCCAAATTGGCCTATTTGTAATAGATAACTAAAATATATAAGAATCTTAATAATCCATCAGTACTTCCTGTTGTAATTATTAATGGAACTAAATTAGAACTCATGTCTATTTTAGTTCATAGGTTAACACTAGACAATTAATCTGGTGGTCCACTTGTAGCCTAGCCAAAGACCCTAAGGCTAGAGTACCCAGCAACATGAGTAATTAATATCAAGTTCTGACTCCTTTCACTGAGGGCTTGAGGGGCTAAATCTGGGGTGTAGTTATGATTGTCCAGCCATTCATCTAGGTTATGCTTAAAGAGGGTCAAGAGCTTCTTTCTTTTATATCCAAATAGAGTCTACTCTATAAAAGAAGGATTTTATGTGAGAGATGTTTATTGTGTCAGCAGATCCTGTTTGTGTTTTGGTGGAAGCTTAGATCTCTTTGGTAAGTGTTTAGTATGGTATTTGCTTCATGAATGTGAAGGTGGGCAAATAAGACTGAGTCCTTTGAGGCTGTATAGGCTAGAAAGAGGTCCCCTATCGAGTCTATAGTAGAAATGAAAGAGAGAGTCAGACAGGCCCTTGATTGTCCTAGTCTGGAAATGCTAAGATCCCCCAAAGCTAACTGACATGCTTATTCAAGTATATATCAAAAAGGGCATTTTACTGTATGGTGGGCCTGATGAGGGCAGAGTACAGAAGGATGATAGCTTCCTTAGAACTCAAAGATTTACATTTGGTGATCGATCTGGCTAGATAAGAGGATTTCAAAACAGTGATTACATGGTTTGAGACAGACCAGTTGCCATAATGGTTAAGGTCTTCACCTCTCATGCAGAAGGTACAAGGTTTGATCTTGACCTCCAGCCAATGCCTGTTTGGAGTTTACATGTTCTCTCTGTTTGTCTCTGGGGTTCACCTCACCTCTAAAGAACATGCTGTGTGTTTCCATCTCAAACTCAGCAATGAATGGAGCTGTGGGCAGCAGCACAGACTCGACATGGTGCCCTATAGGGAGAAGAGTTGTACAGACAAACTGCTTTGGAGATCTAGTATGGTACACAGTATTCTCTTGGTAAGAGAAAACAGATCACAAACTGTGCACTGCGACAGGGCTAGCCACTTGACTGTTTAAAATACAGCTCTAGGTAATTTGGTCAAGTTGACTAATGATGCCAAAATGGGCATGGGTAGTTACCAGTGATAAGTGGGTTGAGGACCTAGCCTACTCTGACCTACACCAGGGACCAATGCTAATGGTGGGAGGGGTGTATGTGCCCTTGTTAGGCAGTGTGTGCCTTCCATAAAGCCCAGCAGCCCAAAGTCAATAAGCTGATGGTGTCTAGTTGCTCAGCATGGTATACCTGGGATAGCTCTGTTGAGTGAAATCTGGTCGGAAAACCAATTAACCTGCCAAACATGAACTGAAAATTGCTACACTTAATGAAGAGTCATTGAAAGGATGCAGCTTAGAAGTGGATGACATGATGCTATGGAAGAGGCTGGACATCCTATGTATCCAGGAGGCAAGATGGAAGGGCAAAGCAGTGAAGCCACTTGGCTTGAGATTCAGACTCTACTACTCAGGAGCAGGACAGGCTAGAAATGGTGCAGGAACTGTGGTGAGAGAGAAGTTTCAGAAGGCAGTGAAAGATATCATTAGTATTAGTGACAGACTCATGACTCAGATTTCAGTGTAAGGATAGGGCAGTATTCACAATAGCAGCCTATGCCCCACAGCAGGGCTGTGATAGTGAGGAAAAGAGTGCATTCAGACAGCAGTTCCAGGATCTACTAGATAAAGCAGGACAACATGAATTGTTGATAATGGGTGAACTGAATGCCCATATCGGGACAGACAGAACAGGATATGAGGACTGCCTGGGTCCACATGGGTTGGGTAACAGGAATAAAGGAGGAGCGGCCATTCCAGACTTCTATCTGGCAAATGGTTTGATAGTAGCCAACACATGGTTCAGAAAGACAGAGAGAGAGAGTCACAAGATCACATACTGAAATTGTCAACATGCAACACAGTTAGACTTCCTCCTAGTAAGGAAAGGGCACTGGGTTAGAATCAATGATTGCAAAGTTATCCCCAGTGAAACAGTCGGCCCACAGCATAAACCACTATTTGCCACAATCAGCTGCAAGCAGTCATCAGAGAAGGCTCTAAGGTCAACAGAGACCAGGATGAAGACCTGAAAGTTGATTGGAGAGAAAGTAGAGCAGTTCAAGGAATTACTCAGGGTTCTAGCACCACAAGAAGAGGAGGAAATAGGTAAAACTGAAGAAGAATGGCAGCACTTCAAAACACCATGTGTTAGGGCTACAGAACAGATATATGGGCAAACCAGGTATGGAAATAAGGTACATAAGGAAAGCTGGTGGTGGAATGCAGAAGTCCAGGAAGTCATCAAAAGAAAGGAGGAGTGCAGGAAAAAGTGGGAGATAGAAAAGACTGACCAGGCTAGGAAGGACTACTGGTTAGCTAACAAAAAAGGCAAGAAAGGAGTTCCAATATCAAAGAATAGGGCACCTGTGGCACTTTATCACCTTCTGGAAAGTGATTCAGTAGGTGGCACAAATGAGCTATATCAGGTTGCAAGGCAAAGTCAGAAAGATAATGAAGACAGTCAGGCACCCTTCATAAGGGATGCCAGCAATAACCTGCTCACCACTCCACAGGATATCAAAGGCAGATGGAAGGAGTATTTCTAGCAACTTCTGAATGAAGAAAACTTCAGAGAAGCTGTACTGCCTCAGATACAGCCTACGATGAGAGAAGAAGAGGTGCCCATCCTAGAAGAAGAAAGAACAGCAGTAAGGAAACTGAAGTCAGGGAAAGCAGCAGGCTCAAATAAGGTCACGACAGATACGATAAAGATGATGGGTGAGACAGGACAGAAATGGCTCCTGAGGGTAGTCATAGCACTGTGGAGAGAAAGGAATATTCTAGATGACTGGAGAATAAGCCAACTTGTGCTAGTGTACAAGAATAAAGGGGACATCCACAACTGTGGGCAGTATAGACATTAAACTCCTGTCACATTGTATGAAAGTCTGATGAGGGTGACTGATTAACAGATATGCAGAGCAGCAGAATGTAGGATGGGAGATGAGCAGTTCAAATTCAGATCAGGATGCAGCACAACTGACATGATGTTTGCAGTGAAATAGATAGTTGAAGCTAGAAATGAAGAAAGCATCCAACTGGGCATTACTAGACTTGGAGGAAAGCATATCACAAGGTCCTAAGAAAGCTGGTTTGGGCAGTACTGTGGTGGTTCAAAGTCCCTGAAACATTGGTAGAATTAGTGGAGGTTATGTACAAGGACCCAATGACTCAAGTATGAGCAGTGTTCTGTCTCACAGAGGGGTTTCCAGTGAGAGTGGGTGTGCATCAGGGTTCAGCTCTGCACCCACTGCTGTTCATACTGGTGATGAGCTCCATTAGCAAGCAGGTCAGAGGGAACAGATCATCAAAGTTGCTGTATGCAGATGATGTGGTATTACAGACAGACTCTGAGCAAGAACATCAGCAGATGATAGGGGAATGGAATGCAAAACTGAAGGCACATAGGATGAAACTATACCCAGATAAGACAGTGGTAATGGCAGCAAATTGGGGAAAGAAGCAGCTGAGAATTGACATGGAAGGGAAGATCGTGGAACAGATAAATAGCTTCAAATATTTGGGAGGAATGGTTGTGAAGAAAGGAAGTCTGAATTAAGAGGTCAAAGCTAGAATCAGAGCGGCTGCAGCCAACTGGCACAGAATCTCAAGTATAGTCTATGACAGAAGAATGCCAAAGAAGCTGAAAAGTAAGGTGTACAAGACAATGGTGTGACTAGTACTACTGTATGGTACAGAAACCTGGGCAGTAAAGGCAGAGCAGATGAGGAAGCTAGAGGTGATGGTAATGAAGTGTCTTAGAAGGGTGGTAGGATGCACATTGTGGGACAGATGAAGAAATGAGGACATAAATGCAGAAGCCAAAGTAGATCAAATTGCAGAAAAGATCAAAGACAACAGGCAACATATTATGGTGGATTGGACATGTGCAGAAAAGCAGAAGACAATTTGGTGAAGATGACTGAGGACAGACAAGAAGAAGGTAAAAGGAAATGAGGACATCCAGCAAAGAGGTGGATGGATTGTGTGAAAGATAACCTGTGACAGTTAGGCTTGAGTGTCAAAGAAAGCAGCAGTGTGGCACTAAATCAAGAGATATGGAAACAGTTAATACGATACACAGACCCCATGTAGAAAATGGGAAAAGGGGGGCTGATGATGAAGATTACATGGTGATCGATGGATAATTGATTGTCAACAAAAGTGCCCAGGTCTGTAATGAAAGACTCAGTTTTAAAAGGGGGTGTCATCTATGTGGTAGGTGAATGGATGCACAGGGTTGCCATAGAATACAATACTGCATTTTTTAGCATTTAGTTTAAGGCATGTCCAAGACACCATTTGTTTGTATATGTCAGGCCCTCCTGGAGACTATGGAAATCAGGTGGGAAGTTTATGACAGCTTAAAGTTTGCAGTTGTCCATAAACATGGTCTGTTGTCGACCGTGACATAATAGAAATAAAAATAATTTGTCTCAAGATGGATCCATGTGGGACACCACTGGTAACTACTCCTTTTAATGATAATATGCCTCCAACATTGATAGATTAGGTTCTGTGAGTAAGCTAGTTTGCTATCCAACAGGTAACATAGAAGTTTACATTTATTTTGATTAGCTCATTAACAGACTATAGATGTTAGAAAAGGCCTTAGCCAAGTTCAGGAAAGCAATGTGAAACAATCTGCATGCACCTAAAGCATCAGTGGTCACCCAAGTTCATGAGTCAGGATCTGCCTTTCAGAAACCTATAGTTAGCTTGTAGTCTAATGCTTGTAAACTGCCCGTGTCCATGTTAATAAGTTCCACATTGATGAGTTTGATTGCTGTACAGATAAGGCTGAGGAGGCTTATACAGGTCCAGAGTTTCCTATGTCAATAATGCCCCCCCCCCCTTGTAGAGTGGGATGACTACAGTATTTCTCCACACCACCATTACAAATCCCCTGAAGAGGTTGAGAATCAATAGGTTTTGTAGCAAGTTTACAAGATGGTGTCATACTGACAATAAGGTAACCTGGCACATTACCTGCATCCACACAGCTGGTGTTTTTGGCATTGGAGGAAAGGATTCAGGACACAGAGATGATCAGAGCTGAATTTGTAAGCTAATATGTTGGCTACATCCTCAGGAGATGTGTATGTGTAGTTGTGTATTAGCACCATGGCTGTCCTTAACATAGGTAGCAATTTTTAATTCATACTTGTTTTTAGAAGATTTGATTTTGCTTAAGAGCTCTTTGTCAATTTTTGAGTTCTCCTATACATGACTGGGTACTACGTTTGCTCTTACTTGGTTATGAGTTTCTTATTATTGTATATTTTTGTTTAAGCTAGGATTCCATCACTGGCATTTATTCTTGAACTTTGTATAGTATTTATGTCTTAGAGCAGTGTTTAAAGACAGGCTTTGTCATATATCACATTTCAACCTCATAGCAAATGTTCCTGAACATTTATACAGTGATATGAAAATTGTATGTTTTGAACACAGGGACAGGCTATGCTGGTGTGAACCAAATCCAATATTTTAGAATATCTAGATGGTCTAATGAGCTGGAATTAATGGAGTCTGGGAATCTTTGTGCATAGTTATTTCTTTTGGTATGGACATCCCATTTAATGGAAGGAAAGTCGAAGTCTCAGAATAGAGAATGCCTTCCTTCTCATATACAAAATTTTTAGCATCCTAAACATTATTGTATTAGGCTTGAAAGAGGGGAACATCAGCTTCTTTAGATATGCCTCATGGACTGCAGGTAACAGAGGGGGTACAGTACTTAGCTGTGTTGTGGAAATGAATTTTATTTACCGTGAGAAGGATGTGAAAAAGATTTAAGTCATTGTCCTGCCTTATGAGTTTGAAGGGGAATTGGCTTCTTAGGAATACAGACATGCCCCCTTCAATAATGCCATCAATTCTGATGCTTGGTCTGAAATAGTGATTGGGATTGAAACCCCACATTGTGGGGATATTCTCACTATTATGAAACCATGTTTCAGTAACTACATTGATATCCTATTTTTCTAGAGATAGGGTTGCCTGTAAGGAGAGCAATTTCTTGTTTTGGTTTCTAGCTTTGAGCAGTACCGCCTTTATACAGTCTTGATTTTTTGTTTTGTTATGTAGGCAATTTGAGGAAACTCAGCATGCCTGAAAATGGCACTACAGGGTAGACAAATTCCTGGTGATATACGGAAACTATGATGAGACAGGTGCAAATCATCCCTAGCAAAGCACCTAGGGATGTGTCAGTTATCTTCTCCTGGGCTGATATACATATGTGTTTATATATTTATGTAGACAGAAAGATAGATATAGATATTGGACTCCCTTAGAATGACATTAATAGCTAAGCCAATAATAAACATCTATTATCAGTATTATTCCAACATTTTTCGTAATGGTTGGGTACTGCTTAAGGCTAGATCCCACACCAACCTCAGATGTATATTCTGAGGGCTCCATCATTTACTTTTTTATATGATCCAAGGCAGTGTGTCTCGAGTCATTCATTCCATTGTATAACCTTTTTTATAGTTACATTTTCTATAGTATTTGCGTATGTTGCTTGCCTGCCAGTGAGTTTCCTGCATACCAAACCTTCATCTATGAGGCCTTTGTGGTTTGGGTTGGGATTTGAATTTTAGTACTTCTGTGTAAGATAGCTTATTGGTTGGATTAGAACATGATGAGCACAACTGATATCAAAACTGAAAACATGCTGGGCACAGTCAACAATTTTAGGAGAGAGACTGGCCTCCGATGTCAGTTGATATTTGTACTTCTTGCAAATAGAATCATCTACTGAAAAAAGCAAATAGTTGATAGTAAACATTAGGCAGAGTTTGCATTGCTTTAGGGTGCCTTGTGACATCAGGCTAGGAGCAGATGGTGTGGTAAGCTATGTATTAATGAAATATAATTGCAGGAAGGGGTACTGATATCAGAACACAGAGGATCAGTAAGTCAAGGCACCAGAATTATAAGTCTATATGCACAGCGGTAAAAATGAAAAGTAATAATGCCAGAAGATAGTGAACCAACAACTTGTGTGTATTTCAAAGAATGATTAAAAATTTAGCTCGGGTTCCACAACAGTTGCTTGATGTAAATGACAACATGGGTGCCACAACCTCTGTTTAGTACAGTGATGAGACCATTTGCCATCTACAGCAATGACTGGACACAGGCTCAGGTGCCCAGAACCAACAAAAGCACATGATGAGAAGAAAAGGCAGTATGAGCAATTGCAACAAGTAAAGATTAATTAAAGCAATGACTGCTGAGCTGGTTTGGATGCCATGACCAAAGTCGAGTACAAAATAATAAATTACAGCAGATACTATGAAATCTATGTGCAAAATGTCTCCAACTTGCAGAAACAGTGAGGTGAGATGAGACAATTAGTGGTATGACTACAGTTAGAGAGAACTCTACCTTGAATTAATAAGGCAAGTATATTCAGTAACAATTCCCAAGTGTACACAACTGCAATAGTGCACTGAAAATGGGCGTAAATTTTTGCTTAGGTCAAAACTTTAACTTGTACTGGATTCTGCAGATTTGATTAGAAACATGAAACATCTTAAATTTACTGATGCACTATCCATAGCTATGGATACTGTATGACTTTACATAGTTGTATCTGAAGATACTATATGGAATAATACAAACAGTGGTGTTGATTCTACACAAGATGTTTGGCATGGTTTGTAGTTGTCTTGAACTTACATTTACTATTAACGGCTTCATTTTTCAAGACAAATTTTTGCAAACATGATGTAGCATTCCAATAACATCACATATTCAATGTTTTTTTTTATAAAAAATACAATATTATGTGCTTTCAATGTTTTTATATGTACACACACACACACACACACACACACACACACACACACACACACATGTATAAATATATATGGGTCTACCTGATAACGCCGACACGCCAAAACACAGACAACGAAATAACCGACACCACAAAACCGAAAGTTCGAAAACACGAAATTTCACATGCCCGACAAACAACAATCCCAACAAACAATAAAACAGATACCTTTTCCAAAAAACACACACACAACACAAGCACACCAAACACCTTA
>NC_056750.1:754728988-754906488 GCF_019279795.1 Protopterus annectens | reverse complement strand
TGAAAATTTACAGCAACTAGCACAGGAATCCCTCCTATTTGTAGATGTTTGGCTCTAACCCCCCCAAAAAACTTCTCCCCTTTAGTCCTAAAACATTTCAAGACAACAAACCCAAACTCACTATAATCCCTCCCTATAACCCCACAACTGAAACTGTTTCACCATAGAAGCTGTTAGGAGTTCTAACTGATGAAAATATCCTATAAAAAAGAAACACTGAAAAAAAAAATATCACAACTTGGTTTCCTCTACAGAATTAACCCTTTTTTAACTGAAATACCAGATGTACGTGTAGCCACAGCATTCCTACTTACAATCTTTCTCTTGGGGATCCCCATACTTATCAACTGACAAACCACCCAACTGAACCTACTAGAACAGTGAGTAACTGCTAAATTCACAGTGAACCTACCACAACGGTCACACCATTGCTTAGGCCTAAAAATGTTCCTCTGGTTAGAACTTCCTCACTGCTCGTCTTACTCTTAACCTATTATGACACATACGTTAGTACACAACCCTGAAAAATCCCCAAGCTTAGTCAATATTCTTACCAAGTATATTCCAAATACAACCCTAGGATAAAAACTTTCTAAGTATGCCAAAATCAACTAACTGAGCAGGAGACTATTCTCATGTTATGTCCTGATAATGGGGCATGCCATTCCATTCCCTATAAGAGGAAGCTCTTCAAATCCTTTAAAAAAGCCCCAAAACACATCTCATTGATAATTGGACTTGCTTTTGATACACCCCTGACTAAAATACCATTTCTTCTCACTTAATCTTATAATGTCTCTTTCAGCTTTTCTTTCAACTTTGGCCCATATACTACATTTTCTCTCTTGTTACGACATCATCTCATCTGGGTATTTTATATCCATGTTCCTACCAGTCTCATTCTGCTTGTGGTCTATAATCTATCTCAATTCTTTATGTAAGTTGTACTCAGATATTCATACTAGTTAACTGATTAGATAAATCATTTATAGTCTAGTCACAAAATCAGAGTCAGTTCTCTACAAAATATAAAAACTACTACCTAACTTCTTCCCCTTTCAGAGAGAGTTTAAGGGGCTCAAACTGTGTGTGAATTTACAGTTTCCCATCCATCCATGTTGCATTTTAACAGGGTCAGGGAGCTACATTATTTGACAATGTAGAGGAGGTCTATTCCATGAAAGGAGGATTCCTTGAAAGTGTTACCTATCTTGCTGCTGTAGTGGAAGTTTAATTCCTTCATACAGGTGTTTAAAATGTTTGCTTTGCAGATGTGTAGGAGGTCACATAAGACTGGGTCCTTCAATGCTCTGTAGGAAGTGCAAAGGTTTCCCCTTAAAAGTCTATAAGAAACAAAGCCAAAAAGTGCTTTAAGGACATCTGTATAACACGTGATGATATTCCCTTGATTTTCTTTGTGAAGAACGGCTGCTGTGATTTCAAACTGAGTCATGTGTTTAGATAAGTACATACCAAAAGGGCATTATTTTCTACTATGGGGCTGGTAAGGGAGGAGTGGAGATGGAAATAAACTTTCACTGATATATAAGATAGACCACCAGTTATCACTCTGGCTAGGTAATAACACTAGATACAAGGTGGTCAATGGATAGTATATTCTAAAGAAAGGTCCCTAATAACAGTGTCAGAAAGGTGGCAGCCATGTGATAAGTGTATGGCTTCCCTTGTTTGCCAACAAACACTATACTACATTTCAAACGAATGCAAACAGAATTAAACTTAGAAATAAAATCCAAGGCAACTGAATTGATGGTGTGACTGTTTAATTATTTAATAGCAGCACTTGAAAAAACAACAACAGCAACTAGAAAACATAAATATAATCTTATACACACTAAGCGCTTTCACCCATCTAATCTGTGGGTTTCATCAGAGTAACTTCCATTGTAAAAATACTTCCTTAATATAGTATTCTAATTAAAAATACTCCAATCAGTCTTTGACTTGTCATCAAGTCATTCCATCAAGTTATTTTACCTTATTTAAAATCAACGCCTCCTATCTGTTTTATAAAAGAACATATTGCATACATATTAAAATAAACTGTCTATCAAATTATTTCATTCAAATACTTTGTATTATTGACTTACATGTATTTATAATAATAATAATAAATATAATAAATATGTTTCTAAAAAAATAGTAATAATAATAAACTGAATACCAAAATGAGTTATGTATAAATGCAATTGAAAATGTGTATCATATAAATATTTGTTAATGTATTGTATAAAAATATGTATATATATAAATAAAAAACATAATAATCTGTGTATATAAAAATGTCTACACATCAACATCTCAAATATAAAAACAATAATTTAATAACCATTTAAATAAGATAAGATTTGTATTTGAGAATACTGGAGATGGAAATATGTTCGTTAACGCCTGGCTTAATGTGTATAAGATTATATTTATGTTTCGAAGTTGCTGTTGTTGTTTTTTCAAGTGTCGCTATTAAATAATTAAACGGTCACACCGTCAATACAGTTGCCTTGGATTTTATTACTATACTACATTTCTTGACATTTAGCTTAAGGCCATAACCCTAGCACCAGCAGCAGAACCATTTATTTATATGTATCTAAACCATCCAGGAGAATCTGAAAGTGAGACGGAGAGTTTATAATACTTTTGAGTCTGCAGTCTACCCCAGGCTTGGTGAGCCACAGACCCTTAAGACTGGCCTTCACATGAGAGATGTAAATACCAAAGAAAAGTGGTTCAAGGACTGTAATGACCACCAGTAATGACCCTTTTTGATGAGTGTGTGCACTTTATGCTAGTAGACTTGCTATTGAGTGTGCTACACAGATGTTTACTTTTTGTTTGAGTAGCTAGTTTATAAAGTCACAATGTGGGATGGTGCAAAAGGCCTTTGCCAGACTGAGGTGAGTATTGTGCACTGACCTGTGACTTGTTCAGAGAAGTCCACTACATTTTAAGCAATCTAAACTGGTTTGGGACAAGGGATTGTAGACTGCTGATGTCTTTAGTTATAACATTTTATTATAACTTTTTCTATTGCCTTACAGATGATGCTGATTAAAGTTATAGGTCTGTTGTTGCCAGGGTCAGTGGTGGATCCTCCTTTTGTGTAGCAGTTTTCTATATCTCAGGTATGAATCCATTGAAGAGGATGGGATTGACCATGTTTAGTATTGAGTCTATACAGGAAAGCAACCTGGCACATTATTGTTCTTAGCCTTGGACAGTGTCCTCAGGACTTCTTCTGTGGTGATCTGAGGTTATGGGTGAGCATGCTAATATGTGGAGGAAAGTTAAGGAGACATCAGGGTGTAAAGTTAGAGCTAGATTTATCAGTTGATATGCTGGCTATGCCCTATGGGAATGAGCAGGTTCTGCTGTTATGTATTATCGTAGTGCAATGTTGAGTACTGCTTCTGAAGTTTCTGAGATAATTATAAAAGGCATTTTGACTGTCCTTTAAATATCTGTCCATTTTCAGTTTGCAGTTACCTTTGGAGGATTTGAGTTTGCTCGGTTTATAATTTTGACTTCAGTTTTAGTGTCTGGGTCATTTAGTGTATTCTAATGGACAAGTTTCCTCCTTATTTTATTTAGTTTTTTACAAAAATATTTCATCATAAGGGCTTGTTATTACTGAATATATAATTATATTTGTGTCTAATACGGATCAGTGCCATAATGGAAGCCTTTAGTTGAGCGCTGAAACCATCCATGAATGTAGCAATGTGCAAGACAGGTTCAATGAGGAAAGGGGGTTGTACATAAATTACATCAGGTCATCAGCTAGCCATATTAGATTTACCCTTGAATAATCTGTTAATCCAGAAGGATTACTGTTAGATCAGGTTTAACCCTCATAGAAAATATTACCCAGTGGTGGTTAGATTTGACCACTGATGGGGCAACTACTGGTACAGAGTACAGTGGGATTTTATTGGTGAAGAAAACAGCTAATATTTTTTGTCTTTGATTTGAGCATGAACTAATTTGTTAGTATTCATAAAATCTAGGAAACAGTGTGCAGCAGTGTACATTACACACTTAATGCATGGATTGTTGAAATCTCTTAGGTAGATTCAATGTTTGGAATTCTTGAGAATTTATTTGATATCCTCCAGGAGAATAGCATTTGGCTAAATATTTAGACAAGAGAAAGATATCATTCTAGATAATTTAAATACTTCTAAAGTCTAGGAGCAAAAGATGTAATGAATCAGGCCTAATGAAAAAATAAAGAGATAGTTAAATTATAAGTATTTTTATTTTTTTTTATTTTTATTTTACATTTGTTTACCGGGAAAGTCTGACTGGAACAAGGTCCATTTACAATGGAGGCCCGGGGAGAAAAGCTCCATAACAAAACAGTACAAATACAACAAATGACAAAAAAAATTCTGTACAGAAAGTAGAAAATATTAACTTTAGACATGGAATTATCAAAATTCCTAGTCCGATAAACAAAAGATCCATGAGACTATCCAACATTACCTAATCAAACTATAACCTAAAGAAATAACAATATAGAACCTATCTAAGCGCTACAGAGAAAGAATTATCTGTTGAAGACTAGATTAATATTCACAGTAAAATAACGTG
Organism: Protopterus annectens; assembly: GCF_019279795.1. Lineage (NCBI taxonomy): Eukaryota > Metazoa > Chordata > Ceratodontiformes > Protopteridae > Protopterus > Protopterus annectens. The sequence continues at coordinate 754,901,877 of NC_056750.1, read as the reverse complement.
ACAGCAATGAAAGATACTACTAAACTAAAACAAGGTGAATAAATATCAAATAAAATATATGAATATAACTATGTAGTTATACTAATAAGTGATAAGAACAAAAAGTTACAGTTCCAATCCTGCTAAATAATGTTTAATTATTAGAATTGAATATAGATGGGGTAGTTATGCTCAGCTTGATAATACTACTAAATAGTTTAAACCTATTGTTAAAAGAACTAATGTGCATTATTAATGAAATAAATACATAATTCATATTCTTTTATCTTCTCCTCCCTCTGTTTCTTACTTCACCAGCTTGTAGTATAAACAATCCTAACTTAGGGTAGTAATATGTGCAAATAACAATAGAAAAGGTAGATAAATATTTTGTCATTGATTTTGAAAATTTCATATAATGTTTGAACTCACTCAAAAAAAAAATCAAGATTTTTAGCATACATTCATGCAAAACAATACTGCATAAAATAACCAGATGCACGTGTGTAACTTCAAAATGTATATAAAGTTTTTAAATCTCAAGATAAATGACTAAGAAAACAAGTAGACTTTATGTAAGTATGCATTTGGAAATCTAGAACAATGATGTCACAAATGGAAATACGGCATCAAAAGCAGAAATGAAGAATGACAACTGTTAAAAAATCTAGCTTCTTTCTTGCTTGAAAATGATGCCAATTCAAAACAAATACTTCAGGTACATTTATCAGACAGTATTACCAAACAAAACAAAATTCCCCACAGACAATAACAGATTAACAAGATAGATCAACATTAAACAACTACCATTAAATTTCATGATTTGTAAAGTAAAGCTAATAAAGCCATGCCCCCCCCCCTTTTTTTTGCTTTATAAAAGGTGACATGATATCTATAATAAGGTCTTACATAACCTAAAAAGTGATGAATAACGTCAAGTAAATTATATAGATGTAACTGTAAAGTATATTAATAGATGGTGAGAATAAAAAGGCAAAACTCCTAAACAATGCTGAATGAACTCTACCAGATACTAGAATTAATTACGAGAGAGTTCGCCATGCTCAGCTTGAGATTATTAATAAATATTTTAAGCAAATTACTAACAAAATGTCAAATAAATAATTCATACTCTTGTCTTCACTTCCCATTGTCTACCTCTTCCTTTCCATACTGAAAAATTGTAACAAGTAGCAGCAAGATGTGGAGCAAGACCAAGTCAGAACCCTTAAGGAACTGACTAGGATTTCTGAATTGCCTAGTGAGAAAGTAAACAGCACAAGCGGTAGGTTACAGGATGGACGGCATGCTGGATTCTTTCCATGGTAGCCCTTTTTGCTGCTGTTATCTGAGTGTGACTGCTCTGATTTTTTTCTTACATTTAATTTTAAATTATGATGAACTTTGCTGCTCACGGGTAATGGTTGTTCACTTTTACAGTGCGATTTTTCCACTGAGAGGAGGAAATGCTAAGTGGCAGTTTCACGGGCCTTCGCACATCCACAGGTTCATAATTAGAAATGTGAGAGGTTGATGGGCTGGGGATAATGGATATTTTGTGCAGGCATGTTGAGCAGTAATGGTGGGAGTGGGAGGTTTGTCAGTACTGCGGTGCCCTCCATGGTTTTCATGGATCACATTTCAGTGAATTAGGCTTCCCAATGATAGGGATTTCTGTTTAGTGTCCTTATTCCTTACTCTATAACTGACTTCCAACTGCTGTGGCTATGGTGCAGGGGGAGTGGGAGTGCATTAATTAACAAGGAAAAAAAAACGTGAAGCCTTTTCCTAATGCGACATAGTGTTTTGCTGCTGAAGGAAGGTGGAAGTGCTTCCACTGTGCACAGGGGCGTGCTTTATTTTCGCACATTCCTGATGTTTGGTTAACTGTTTCAGACTGGCTTGTTTGGTGCATACTTAACTTCTCTTTGCCCGATTTCACAGGGTAGCACAGAGATCTTTTTTCTGAACTGTACACATGTCCCTCTTGCTGGCAATTTTGTGGGAATCCTTACAGACTATTGTTAGAAAATAACAATCAATGTTGAGTTAGACTACATATGTATGGGGAGTGTTATGCTAAAGGAAACCTGTTGTTGCAGCAACCTCTTAAATCTGTAACACCATTAAATATATATAGATAGATATAAAAAATCCAGGTTTGAGACTGCGGGTTTTCTTTAGTTTTGGGCCTTTGTCATAGTTATTTATGGCTTTGTCCTGACTCTCTTACTTTGAGATATGTTTTTTTTTTTTTTGAATTCCTGATGTAAATTGTTAATCCCGGGTACCAGCGGAGTTTGCTGTCTGAGGCATGCAGATTGACTGATTATGGGAGTGGTGTGCACATCGTACAGCAGCAGTTTTGTGGGCTTGAGAGGAGATATGGGTGTTGATTTTGGACTGTTCATGTGTGGTTACAGCTGTGCTGCTGTTGTATTGAGAGTGTTTTGTTAAGGATGGTCTGGAATGTTTTTCTGAAGACATATCTCGTACTGGTACAGATTTACTAAATAATGACATACAGTGGTGCAAAGGATCTGCTCAGTTTGATACTAAGGTAAATTACATTAATATGGAAGGGGGTTTGTTCAGCTGGCCCACTAAAGGAGGAAGCTGCATTAATACAGGTGACATTTCAGTGGACTGTTGAGGGTCATGTAAGACAGTCGTCTGGCTGTTTTCTGGTTATGTGACGTTAAAGTAAAATTCTGTGCCAGTTAACTCTTGTGTGACTTCAAAATGAACTGGGAAACGGATTTGATAAGGCTGTCATATAATACATTGGAGCTTTGTTGATAGAACAGTCATTTGAGTATCAGACTTCATACAGTGCATGCTAATAAAATTCTGTCTAGCAACTTTCTTACTTATCAGAGCAATATTTAGAATGGGATCCTATTTTGGGCCTTTGTCTCATTCTGAAGGCTTGGCCAGATCGCCTGTGTTACGAAGCTGAGGGGTAGAGGCAGGTGACGGGGGGGGGGGTTGTTTGCTGGATGCATTAAAATTGTCCCAATTCCCAGAATGTCCAGATGCTTTTTGCGGCTGAGACCCATGATTAAAGATGTATTTGCTTAGTAAGAATGGATGTTGTATGTGACAAGCTGATGGTCATTAGCCTAGAAAGTAACCATGTATCTGTGAACTATTAACCTACTAACATAACCCTCTTTTTGGAATAGATGTTTGTTTAGCCAAATTATTATGTCTGCTTCATTTAAATTGTTTTAGCCTTCCAGGCTGTTGGTATGACTAACAGTTAAGGGGGTTGCCATGTACACCCTATTACTGACACAGACATTAGGTGAGGTTGGGGCAGCAGCTAGAGTGTGGGATGAGTATCTGGGGTGCTGTGTGTAGTCAGATGTGAGGATGTGGGCATTATCAGCTCCATTGACTACAAGCTGCATTACAGAGGAGACTAATAGCTATGGTATGGAGGCATAACCTGATATTATATTTCCATCTGTCTGGACACGGGCTTGAAAGGTATTCCTGCTAAGTTGGTCATCCTTTGAAAATCCAGAAACATTTTAGGTTAAACAGGGTTAGTATATTTTGTCTGACAAGGCATTCTGCATTAAGAAGGCATGCTTAGCCTGCATTAATACTCAAATGAAACATTTTGTCAGTTTTCTATGTGACGTAAAATTTGATTGGGCAAGATGATGTTCTACTAAAAAAAAATTCTCATAACATTATTGCTAACAAAACGCAGTATGCAAGTTCTGAAATATATAATGTATCATTCAAATGAATTTTATTGGCTAGAAAGCTATAACTTTTAATGCATGGTTTTACTGATCTACGTTAAGTGCAAGATTCTGTCAGTTTGACGAGAGCTTACTGAAATAAGAGTTTGTGGTTAATATCACATTAGCCAGATAAGAGTGTTTAAGATAAAAACGGGGACATATGTAACAGGACTTGTTCAGGGTTTCTCAGTGAAACATTTTTCTGGAATGTGTGCTCAGCAAGGGCATTATTATACTAATAATTTCACTTATTGTCTTTTAATGAGATAGCAGAACAAACTTTTTTATACTTTCCTCTCCACTGTATAGATTTTCGCAGAACGCCTTTGGCCTTAGGGTTGATAGGGCGGGGGGTGGGAAGTCCTAATATGGGCAATCCTAGGACCTTTGTGGTAGTAGCATTATACTGGTGTTCACATGTATTGGGTCATGTGGTAAGGATATGGCTTAGCAGTGACTCTATTTCTTTTCGAAGGCTTGGTAATGCAGGGCCTCTTATTCCAGCAGCTGTTACTTCCAAGACACCATTCTTCTAATGGGGGTCAGTCATAGTTTATAGGAGCAGTAGCTGGGGGTTGTTCAGTTGCAGTGTTTTACAGTTGTGTGCCTCTTGGCTACCCAAGAGTTTGCTGGGTGTCCACATTTTTTGTTCATCCTATCAACTGTACCATATACTTTTGACTTTTATCAAAGCACGCAATGCTCATATAGATGTTCACTATACAGGCCGCATGCCCATCAGAAGAGTTAGGTTGGGGGAGAGCCTTTATTTGGATGTTGGATGGCTGATTCCAAATGGCTGTCTGTCGCAACACCACTTTCGTAGAATGGGATAGCACTGTCTCAAGGATAGATAGGTATTTGCTTCACCTTAAGTTAGAATAATTACAGGTGGTATATTCTGAAACCTGGTGGGGGTCTGGTAATGTTATGGGGTGTTATGTTAGGTAAAGCCTCTTATTTATCATGGATGTTGGCACAGGGTCCATGATCCACTGTACTGTCAAAGGTATGGAATGGTTCAAACATTTTCCTTGCATTGACTGTTTTTCTTTCCATTTCCAAGATGAGGAACACCACTGCTGTAATGTAACAAATGGATAAAGGGTGAACACTTGCTAATGCATTTTACATGTTTTTTTGTTGCAGATGGTGGTGTGGTGATGGACATTACAGTTCCTGTAGCATTACCCAGTGTGGTCCTGGAAGGTGGAAGCGCATTTTCTAGCAGATGTTTCACTTGCTAAGGTGATTAGCAAGGAGGCTATACCAGTGGGAACGCTAACTGGGCTACAGCCATTGGCCTGAAGGAAGTGGATCTCTAAGGTAATAGATTCTGCTGGGGTGGAGGTTCCAGTTGTTGGAGTGGTGCACAATGAGGTTTCAGGCAATTTGTACTTACTACTCATTGAGGCATGTCAGTGCTAGTGGGAGGTATGGAGTAGGTGGGGTGTAGTCACAATTGTTCTGGAGTTCAAGGGGTTTCAGTTTCTGTGGCATTTATGTTATGGCTGTATGTTGTCATTCCAGAAGTGTTTGAGGGTTAACAGAGGATAGGATGGTCATTATGTGCTATGCTTCTACTGGATAGCTGAAGGGATGGCAGGATTGCTTTTGGACTTTATTAAGTGGGGCTGCTGTGAGGATGATGGTAGACAATTGCCTTGAGTGGTTTCACATGATTGGGTTTAATGTTTTGGTGTTGCCTAGGGCAGGTAATGTCCAGGGGCTTATTATAAGGTTAATATTCGTAGAAGGTATGCAAATATATGGTTACTATTGCAGTACTGGAAAGGGATCATTGGGTTTGACTGTTAGTCTAGCCAAGTGGTGGCTTTTGGTGTTCATGTGAAAGGGCTTTTGGGGTTGCTGATGGGGGGTTATTAGACAATTGCTCCATTAGGAAAGGAAATGGCAGTGCTCACTAGTAAGTCCATTGGGTGATCAAGAGGTGGCAGTTAGGCATGATGGCATGTCACTGACCTCGTCTGACCTGGTGCCATTGGGCATTTTTAGGTTCTGGTGATACATTGTTCTTGGGTAGTTTTGCCTGGCTTGGGTTTACTGTTTATGGTGCATTTGGGATTATACTGGGAAAAGGCCATGTTGGTGGTTTAAATGTCTTCTTGCTTATAATGGTAGTTGGTGTGATGGCAAGACAGCTATTAAATGGAATTTTGGAAAGAGATCTCATGTGCTTATTATATTAGTTGGGCAGTAAAATAGGACTGCAATTGAATGTGAGGGTATGCAATTGCCTGTGCATGGTTTCAAGTGGCAGTGGGCTTAGTGTTTGGTTGCCTAATTGGCTGGTGATGACCTAAGAATCATTACAAAACTTTTATTGGTATGGTAGTTGGGTAACTGAGTATTTTACTCATATACAGTGGGTATGCTAGGTTATGATGAAGTCTCCCTGGGAGATGAAAGCTCTTTTGGTATAATTTGGTGTGTTTTTACTTATTAAATTACTTTGTTTTCCATGGTTAGCGTTTGTATTCTTTTTGTTTGTGTTGTCAGTTTTTGTTGGTGCCACTAGTTCATTTTGCTTAGGTTATGAGGTTATTTTGTTACTTTAGCATTAGAGAGGGATTAGTGCTTTGCTTTCAGCTGTTTAGGTAACTGGCTAATTTTGTAATTTATGTGATAGAGATTTGAGAGGTGATGGCATGGATACAGTTTGTTTAGGCAGGATGGGGTACACCGAACAATGTTTGACTTAATGCCTTTTAATGGTGATTAGGTTGTTGGAAGTTTGGTCAGAGAGAGGGGGAACAACCTGGTCAGGCTGGTGGGTGGAGAAGAGGGGCAGGCCTACCCTCTTCTATTCCCCCTGTGGTGTTGGATGTTCAATTTAATGAGTTGGGAAAGGAAAGTGAGTGGTTGGACGCTGCTTGATAAGTAAATAAGCAAGCAAATGTAAGCTGCTTATTTGGTTGGATGTGTAATTCAATATACGGTAACTGAAGTAAGTGGTGGTATGTTGCTTCATAAGTGAGTGAGCGGAGGTATGGACACTGCTTACTGGTCAGGATGAGTGGGGTTATGCTGTCCTATTTTAATGTTAAATGTATGTTATCCTCACCTATATGATGTGTTGGTTGTAATTAATAAATATTGACTAATAATCGTGTTTATGCAAGTTTAATAAAGGTCATCAAATAACATGTCTACTGAAGGGGACTGGGACAAATGAGGTTTGGCAACAGAGTGATTTGTCCAGGGACATCTTCAAGTGGGGCTGGATAAATATAGTAGCAGGAATTAAGAGGATGGGGGTAGGATAGGGTTAAATGGGAATGAGGGATGATTGGGAGGAAATAAGGTAAGGGTAAGAGGGGCTTAAAGGGTTTTAGGCAAGTGTAACTGGTGTAGGAATCACATTTTTGGTGTGAACTTGCTACCCTCCCTCGCCGTTTTAATAGTGGGGATTGTGGTTATTTTCAGTTTGAGTAGGGTGGAGAAGAGGGGCAGGCTTGCCCTCTTCTCTTCCCCTCTGGTGTTGATTGTTCAATTCAATGAATTGGGAAAGGAAAGTGAGCGATTGGACGCTGCTTGATAAGTAAATAAGCAAGTGGAGGTAAGCTGCTAATTTGGTTTTTCATGTAATTCAATATATGGTAACTGAAGTGAGTGGTGGTAGGGGACCAGGACAATAAGTATTATAAGACTAATATTAAAGATTACATTTCAAATTTTAACTCACTTAAATAAACAAAAAGACATCTCAGTTTTTAGTATTTATTCGCACAGAAATGAGTCTGGAGTAATCCAGTGCAAGTGTGTGCAACATGTTAATGTGTACGATATTCCAGGATCCTAGTAATATGTTGCTCATAGACATGAAAACAGTATGACAACAGCTATAAACACTTTATTAATTAATTTGACATTTGTTGACCAGGTTAGTCTGACTGGGCAATAGCCATGTTTCAACAGAGACCCGAGGAAAAAAGCTGCAATCGAAAAACAAAAACAAATGTAAATAACATAGAAAAAAAAATTCCAATGAGAAGATTGTACTATGTATACTTAGTTTAGATACAAAGTACAAAAATATCAGAGAAAGCATACAAATAACATCATTCAGAATAATGTACAATCCATACAACATAATAGAGTATGGTCAGTTATGTACATAAATGTTCTTTCGGCTTTTCCCGGTGGTGCCAGCTCGATGCCCAACCTTCAAAGAAGGCACGCCCATTCTATGCATGTCTTTCGACCACAGAGAGGACATCCAGACTCCACACAGAAGGTGTTAGTTTCCTGATGGGGGCCAGGGAGTCGAGTGTGTCTAGAAGGATGTTGTTGAATGCCAGGACAACTTCCTCTAGGGGTAGATTGTAGAGGAAGGACCAGTTAATTGAAGAGAGCTGGTGGTTGAAAGATTCTGTATTAAAATTGGACAGATTGTGGCATTCTTTGCATTTCTGGGGGCTTACATAGTTGAGAAGAGTGTTTAAGTATGTAGGTGGGAGGATGCTCGCTTAGGTTATCAGGTAGTGTAGAGGGGTTGTGATAGAGATTAGGATTAGAGGTGAGGACCCAGTCCAGAGTGGAGCCATAACTGGTACTTTTGTTTAGGTGAGTAGGGGTGGAGATTAGTTGGGAGAATCCAAAGAGGTCAATAGAGGTATTAAAGGAATCAATGTCAAGGGCATTCCAGTCGATGTTAACATTGCCTAATGTAATGCTTTCACAAGAGATAGTTTGTGAGATCCAAGAGAGAAAGACCTCAAGGATAGGGATGTTGTTACATGGGGGAATATAAATGGAGACAATTGCTAATTTTTTGATGATTGTTTAATTGACAATTAGCAATGAGAATTTTGGCTGGATGGAAGTCAGAGGTAGAGACAGAAAGAGGTTGAAGAGTGAGACAATTAGAGTACAGAATAGCAACATCTTCACCTTTCTTCTTAAGACGATCATGGCAGAGGATGTTATAACCGGGTAGAAGTATTTTGGTGTCAGATATATGAGGTTTAAGCCATGTTTCAGAGAAGCAGAGTATGTCAGGGGTGTGTAAGACAATCCAGGCATGAGAAGAGGGGATTTTGTTCATGATACTTTGAATGTTCATAGATTTAATGGATATGTATTTGGTGGGTGAACATGTGTGAGTCTAAGAGGAGGAATAAGGGGTAGAGGATTGTGGATGTGAGGGGAAAAAGGAGCTAGGATTACGCCCTGGGTTTGGATGTATGTCACCTGACAGTAATAGATTTAAGATAAGTAGTCTGAGATAAGTTAGGAGATTTTGTTGGTGGTATTTTTTTGTTTTCATTTTGAGGGGGGATGTAGGCAGGAAGAATACCTTAATTTTGTGAAAGGTAGTGTAAGAGTGAAGAAATAAGGATGAGGCCAAAGGGAAGGTGTTGGTGGCTGAGAGAATGGATGAGGGGTAGGTAGAAGTTGGTGTACAGTTTCTGGCTGGGAAGGTGTACTGATAAGAGGTGATAGTGTAGGTAAGGAAGAGGATGGAGGTGGAGAAGATAATAAGAAGTAAGCTGCTGGAGAACTATGTCCTTAAGGCAAACACAGTGTCACAAAGGCTATAGGTTTGAGTAGGTTCTTAGGTAAGTAATTATGACTAGTGGTGGGGGTTATGAGATACAGTCTTGAGTGGGATAGTTCATTAGAAGTATAGATGAAGTGATTGTTGATTGGAAGATGGAGGAAGTTGGGAGAGGGAGTGATCAATGGGTATAGAGTATAAATCAAATGAAAGTGGGGGTGTGTGGGAATGGGGATAGGGGAGGGGAGTGAGCCTAAGCATAGCTAGGGTGAAGGGAGTGGGCTGGACCAAATTGTACCTGACTGCAAGAAAGAAGAAAAGAAACAATGTGTGCTACTGTATGCAGTGGCCAAGAAAGTAGCCTCTCATTTTGAACAAGTGAAATTAAAAAAAGGTGACTGCAAAGGCAGAAATTATAGGGAAGGGTGTACAAGGTACAAAAACAACAAAAAGAAGGTCTTGTGCTTTTAAGTATTATGTAGCAAGCACAGGGCTATGGTCAGCAGATGGGAGAGTTACTTCATAGGTTATTTTCCCTTCTCTCCCCTTCCTCCTAGTATAAATTGTTTAAAAAAATACATTTGGAAGTTAAATCAATGTAGTCATGTATGTATAAAGGGGAAAAGAAAGGTAGGTTCATTGTGCAGTGGGGAAAAGCACTGCAATGGAAGCACAAACAGCTTCCTGTAAGAGGTATCGTAAAAATGAGGGTTCACACAGCCTGTGCCAAATTAGCAACTTTACAGCACAATTTTGAGAAATGTCTCAAGATAAATGTAAAGTGGATTCAGAGAGGGAAGCATAACAAAACAATAATAGCTATTAAAATAAACTAGTCTACATATATCTTAAAATGGTGCCAGTTCAAAAAAGATTAATACTTTGAGTATATGCAATATACAGTGTTGACAAACAAAACGAACTTCCCCACAGCTATAAACAGAGATGACAGAGGAACTCTATTTTACCATCAGTAAATTAAATTATGTTCAAGACAAAGCTATTTAACTATTTAAAATATAATAAATATAAATGTGTGTATAAGGTGTCAGCAATAAAACAATTATTTAAGAAGACAAGACATAAATGATAAAACTAAATTGTAAAACAGGAATAACTATACATATTGTTAGTAATAGAACAATCTTACAAGTAGGGGATAACATTTTATTTATGTATTTATTCTACATTTGTTGACCGGGTTGGTCCATCTGGGCCAAAGCCCTTTTTCAGTGGAGACCTGGGGAGAAAAGCTCCAGAGTTATAAAATATATACAAGCTCCAAGAATAAAAATATTTGCTAGTACACAAGAAAAATACATAATGTAAAGCGAGTATACAATGATAATACTGATTACAGATTATATACAATGTTGACTAGCTATGTATATTCAGGTAGGTAGTTCAGGAGAAACTGACTTTAAAGTAAAGAGAGAGGAAGCTAGTAAGGAGTGATTGGGTAGCAGTGAAGGAGAGATAAGAGTGCAACAGTAGTTGTTGACCATTCTACTGGTGAGATTGATATAGTAAAGGACAGTTAGGGGTAGGAGTAGGGAAAGGGTTTAGTGGGGAAGAAGGGAGGGTGAGTTTGGAAGGAGGTAGAGTTAGGTACTAGTAGGAGAAAGAGAAGTGAGAGATTGGTCTGGAGAGGTGGGTTAGTCGGGGGGGGCCTGAGAACAGAGGCATAGTTTATTTAAGCTAAAGTGATTTCTCACAGTCTTTTTGAATAGAAGTTTGGATGTAGTGTTACGTATGTCCAGTGGGAGTTTATTCCAGTGTTTGGCTGGGTAATAGCTGTACAGATTTCTTCCTATGTTGAGTTTGGGTTTGGTTATGGTCGGAAGGTCTTGGTTAGAGCTCCAGAGTGTCCTAGTTGGGGTGTAGGATGAGATGAAGGGTGATATTTTGGGACAGAAAATGGGCTGGATTATTTGGAGCTGGGAGAGAGTAAGGTTGTGAGGGAGCTCTAACCATTTCAGTTTTTGTAGAGCAAGACAGTGATGAGAGGAGCAAGGAAGTTCAGAGGCAAATTTTGCTACTTTGTTAAAGGTGGATTCAAGTTTGGTCATAAGAGAGGTCTGCAGGTTGGTGAGAATCTGAGAGCCACAGAGAAGGGCTGGAAGAAGGTAGGCATGTGATAGAGCAATTTTTGCTTGAGGGGAGAGAAAAATGTTGTTTCTGTAAAGAAGGCCGAGTTTTTGGTGGGTTTTCTTGATGTTGTTAAGTACATGCTGGTCAAATTTTAGCTGGTCATCAATGATGACCCCACATAGTTTAGTGTGATTATCCACCATAATGGGTGTGTTGTTGTGGGAATTCCCCTTTCTAACTAGAAGACATATCCAGTAACCTACAAAAAAAAAAAAAACAGATGAAAAGGAAATTCCCTGTAAGGAAAAATTATTTGTGGTTGAGACAAAGGAACATAATTAGCAAAGTGAAGTTTGAGATACACAACTGGAAAACTATTTCTTCAAGCAAATGCAATTAAAAGGTAAATATTTGAACAGTAATTTACATTTTACTGAATTTGATATTGGAAAATTATATCATCTCAGGCTAAGATTGTTGATGAACTAAATGAAAAAAAATGTTCAAAATGAAAATCATTTTGAGACTGATGATTTAGTAGCTTTGTTAGACCTTTTAGGATTTTCTTCTTTTTCTTTAAGTCAGTCTAGGAATTTTCTTCTGATGTTCTTTTCAGAGAAAGGGATGACCAGTCCATGTTTTTGGAAACAGGGATAATGCTGCTGGTTTATGATGCATGTAGAGGTGTCTTCTAAGTTATTAAAGATTCTTATTTCATTTGGTAGATGTATTTTTTATTTTAGCTGACCAGATTTGAGATTTAATACCATTTTGTTTGAGATATTTAACAAGAGTCCAGAAGTTTTTCCTGAAGCCCATTGTTTTAGTTCAATTAAATTATTAAAGATTCTTATTTCATTTGGTAGATGTATTTTTTATTTTAGCTGATCAGATTTGAGACTTAATACCATTTTGTTTGAGATATTTAACAAGAGTCCAGAAGTTTTTCCTGAAGCCCATTGTTTTAGTTCAATAATCATTATTAGATCTAAGTTCAATTTATATTTCAAGGAAGCTTTTCTCCAAGCAGTTTTAAGTACTAGTTCTTTATCAAGATATGACAAAATTTTATTACAGTGGATCTCAGATGAAAAGATGAGGAAGATGACACAGGTTTACCTGTAGTTATGTGAGCTCTTTCAATGCCATAAGAAAACCCCTCATCTAGGTTTAATATACCAGGAATCCAAGTATTTAGAAACCAAATTAAATAATCATCTTCAGTTTTTTTTTCTGGAAGACCAAAAATCCCAATGTTATATCATCTTTCTCTGTTCCAAGAAGCCAGGCATTCTGTTTAAGAAGAAAATCAGTTTGGGATTCTTCTTCCTTTAGTCTCTCATCTATGTCATTCAAGGCAATCACCATATCAGAAATGTTGGTTTGTTGCGGCTGAAGCAGTTCTTTAAGTCATCTGTTTCTCTAAGGTTTTCTAAATTCTGTTGGAAACCACTCATTTTCAGAGCTAATTACTGAAGAGTAGATGTCACTAGCTGTAAATCTTTCTTTAAAGAAATATCAGCGTGAGGATGTTTATCTTTGCTCATCTTCATTTGGTGAAATAATCTCCAAGTAAAAGTGACATCAAACTTTTTATGCATTTCAACAAAAATCAGAAATAGAAAAGTCAGAACTATTATCAATTAAATTGTGGAGAAATGTTTTGAGAAAAGTAATTATTTTCCTGTTTTACTGCTATTTTTCATAATTTGCATGTGGCTTCACCATTTTTGCAACACTGGTTTGGATTTTAGTTTTGGCAGATTTTGGAATTATTTTCCTGTATTTAAATATAAATCTGCAGAGCTCTAAAATTAGCTGTCTTCACTTAGCCATCTTGGCTTTGACCCTCTGTTATCTTGATCTTACAGCTACCAAAATCTCAGAAATTCTGATGCTTGAAGTACTATACTTTCCAACATTCAAAAATGTACCAAGTGCTCAGACTTACATTACTTCCTTCATGCTCCAAGTACTGTACCTTCTATCACTTCCTTACTCCTCTAAGTAGAGTAACTTCTATTTCATCCTTAATGCTACATGTATGAAGCACTATACCTTCCATTACTTCCTTACTGCTCCAAGCAATGCACATTCCATTACTTCCTCTTTGCTCCAAGCAATGCACCTCCCATTACTTCCTTACTGTTCCAAGTACTATACCTTCCATAACGTCAATATTTCTCAAAGAACTGCACCTTCCATCACTTCCTTATTTTTCCAAGTACTGCACTTTCCAACACTTTCTTACTGCATGTTCCATTACGTTCCTACTGTTCCAACTACTGTACGTTCATTTCCTTACTGATCCAAATACTCTACCTTCTATCACTTCTTTACTGCTCCAAGTACTGCACCTTCATCACTTCCTTACTGCTCCAACTACTCCACATTCATCATTTTCTTATGGGTCCAAGTACTGCACCTTCCATTAGGTCCTAACAGCTGAAAGCACTATGTACTGCACCTTCCATTACTTCCTTACTGCTGCAAGTACTGCACTATCATTCTCATCACTTCAGTACTGCTCCAAGTACTGCATCTCCCATTACATCCTTCTTGCTCCAACTATTCCACCTTCCATCATTTCCTTACTGTTCCAAGTACTGCCTTTTCCATCACTTTGTTACTGTGCATTCTATTACTTCCCTAGTACTCCAACTATTGCACCTTCATCATTTCCTTACTGATCCAAATATTGCACCGTCCATGACTTCCTTACTGCTCCAACTACTGAACCTTCATCACTTTCTTAGTGCTCCAAGTACTGCACCTTGCATTACTTCTTTGCTGCTTCAAGTTACCTTCTTACAGCTCAAAGTACAAAGTAATGAACCTACTTAATTTTTTTACTGCTCCAGCTCCAAGTACTGCATTTTCCATCACGTGTTTACTGCTCAAAGTACTAAGTACTGCACCTTGCATCACTTCATTACTGCTCCAAGTACTGAACCTTGCATCACTTCAACACTGTTCAAAGTACTGCACCTTCTATCACTTCAGTAGTGCTCCAAGTACTGCACCTTCCATCATGTCAATACTGCTCCACGTGATGCACCTTCCTTCACATCAATACTGCTACAAGTACTGCACCTTCTATTATTTCCTTAATGCTCCAACTATTGCACCTTCCATCACTTCAACACTATTCCAAGTACTGTACATTCCGTCACTTTCTTACTGCTTCAACTACTGTACCTTCTATCACATTCTTACTGCTCCAAGTATGCACCTTCCATCACTTCCTTACTACTCCATCTACTGCACCTTGCATCACTTCAATACTGCTCCAACTACTGCACATTCCATCACTTCAATACTGCTCCAACTACTACACTTTCCATCACTTCAATACTGCTCCAAGTACTGCACCTTGCATCACTTCAATACTGTTCCAAGTACTGCACCTTGTATCACTTCAATACTGTTCCAAGTACTGCACCTTGCATCACTTCAATACTGCTCCAAGTACTGCACCTTGCATCAGTCAATACTGCTCCAAGTATTGCACCTTGCATCACTTCAATACTGCTCCAAGTACTGCACCTTGCATCACTTCAATACTGCTCCAAGTATTGCACCTTGCCTCACTTCAATACTGCTCCAAGTACTGCACCTCGCATCACTTCAATACTGCTCCAAGTACTGCACCTTGCATCACTTCATACTGCCCCAAGTACTGCACCTTGCATCACGTCAGTACTGCTCCAAGTACTGCACCTTGCATCACAAGTACTGCACCTTGCATCACTTCAATACTGCTCCAAGTATTGCATCTTGCATCACTTCAATACTGCTCCAAGTACTGCACCTTGCATCATGTCAATACTGCTCCAAGTACTACACATTGCATCACTTCAATACTGATCCAAGTACTGCACCTTGCATCACTTCAATACTGCTCCAACTACTGCACTTTCCATCACTTCAATACTGCTCCAAGTACTGCACCTTGCATCACTTCAATACTGCTCCAAGTACTGCACCTTGCATCACTTCAATACTGCTCCAAGTACTGCACCTTGCATCACTTCAATACTGCTCCAAGTACTGCACCTTGCATCATGTCAATACTGCTCCAAGTACTACACTTGCATCACTTCAATACTGCTTCAAGTATTGCACCTTGCATCATTTCAATACTGCTCCAAGTACTGCACCTTGCATCTACTGCTCCAAGTACTGCACCTTGCATCACATCAATACTGCTCCAAATACTACACCTTGCATCACTTCAATACTGCTCCAAGTATTGCACCTTGCATTACTTCAATACTTCTCCAAGTACTGCACCTTCCATCACTTCAATACTGCTCCAAGTACTGCACTTTGCATCACTTCAATACTGCTCCAAGTACTGCACCTTGCATCACGTCAATACTGCTCCAAGTACTGCACCTTGCATCATGTCAATACTGCTCCAAGTACTGCACCTTGCATCACGTCAATACTGCTCCAAGTACTGCACCTTGCATCACTTCAATGCTGCTCCAAGTACTGCACCTTGCATCACGTCAATACTGCTCCAAGTACTGCACCTTGCATCACTTCAATACTGCTCCAAGTACTGCACCTTGCATCACTTCAATACTGCTCCAAGTACTGCACCTTGCATCGCTTCAATACTGCTCCAAGTACTGCACTTTGCATCACTTCAATACTGTTCCAAGTACTACACCTTGCATCACTTCAATACTGCTCCAACTACTGCACCTTTCATCCCTTCCTTATTACTCCAACTGCTGCACCTTCCATCACTTTTTATTTGCACTTTCCATCACTTCCTTACTGCTCCAAATACAAGTACTGCACCTTCCGTCTCTTACTTATTGCTCCAAGTACTGCACCACCCATCACTTCCTTACTGCTCCAAGTACTCCACCTTCCATCACTTCCTTACTGCTCCAACTACTCCACATTCATCATTTTCTTATGGGTCCAAGTACTGCACCTTCCATTAGGTCCTAACAGCTGAAAGTACTATGTACTGCACCTTCCATTACTTCCTTACTGCTGCAAGTACTGCACTATCATTCTCATCACTTCAGTACTGCTCCAAGTACTGCATCTCCCATTACATCCTTCTTGCTCCAACTATTCCACCTTCCATCATTTCCTTACTGTTCCAAGTACTGCCTTTTCCATCACTTTGTTACTGTGCATTCTATTACTTCCCTAGTACTCCAACTATTGCACCTTCATCATTTCCTTACTGATCCAAATATTGCACCTTCCATGACTTCCTTACTGCTCCAACTACTGAACCTTCATCACTTTCTTAGTGCTCCAAGTACTGCACCTTGCATTACTTCTTTGCTGCTTCAAGTTACCTTCTTACAGCTCAAAGTACAAAGTAATGAACCTACTTAATTTTTTTACTGCTCCAGCTCCAAGTACTGCATTTTCCATCACGTGTTTACTGCTCAAAGTACTAAGTACTGCACCTTGCATCACTTCATTACTGCTCCAAGTACTGAACCTTGCATCACTTCAACACTGTTCAAAGTACTGCACCTTCAATCACTTCAGTAGTGCTCCAAGTACTGCACCTTCCATCATGTCAATACTGCTCCACGTGATGCACCTTCCTTCACTTTAATACTGCTACAAGTATTGCATCTTCTATTATTTCCTTAATGCTCCAACTATTGCACCTTCCATCACTTCAACACTATTCCAAGTACTGTACATTCCGTCACTTTCTTACTGCTTCAACTACTGTACCTTCTATCACATTCTTACTGCTCCAAGTATGCACCTTCCATCACTTCCTTACTACTCCATCTACTGCACATTCCATCACTTCAATACTGCTCCAACTACTACACTTTCCATCACTTCAATACTGCTCCAAGTACTGCACCTTGCATCACTTCAATACTGCTCCAAGTACTGCACCTTGTATCACTTCAATACTGCTCCAAGTACTGCACCTTGCATCACTTCAATACTGCTCCAAGTACTGCACCTTGCATCAGTCAATACTGCTCCAAGTATTGCACCTTGCATCACTTCAATACTGCTCCAAGTACTGCACTTTGCATCACTTCAATACTGCTCCAAGTATTGCACCTTGCCTCACTTCAATACTGCTCCAAGTACTGCACCTAGCATCACTTCAATACTGCTCCAAGTACTGCACCTTGCATCACATCAATACTGCTCCAAGTACTGCACCTTGCATCACATCAATACTGCTCCTAGTACTACACCTTGCATCACTTCAATACTCCTCCATGTACTGCACCTTGCATCACTTCAATACTGCTCCAACTACTGCACATTCCATCACTTCAATACTGCTCCAACTACTACACTTTCCATCACTTCAATACTGCTCCAAGTACTGCACCTTGCATCACTTCAATACTGTTCCAAGTACTGCACCTTGTATCACTTCAATACTGTTCCAAGTACTGCACCTTGCATCACTTCAATACTGCTCCAAGTACTGCACCTTGCATCAGTCAATACTGCTCCAAGTATTGCACCTTGCATCACTTCCATACTGCTCCAAGTACTGCACCTTGCATCACTTCAATACTGCTCCAAGTATTGCACCTTGCCTCACTTCAATACTGCTATCACTTCAATACTGTTCCAAGTACTACACCTTGCATCACTTCAATACTGCTCCAAGTACTGCACCTTGCATCACTTCATACTGCCCCAAGTACTGCACCTTGCATCACATCAGTACTGCTCCAAGTACTGCACCTTGCATCACGTCAATACTGCTCCAAGTACTGCACCTTGCATCACTTCAATACTGCTCCAAGTATTGCACCTTGCATCACTTCAATACTGCTCCAAGTACTGCACCTTGCATCATGTCAATACTGCTCCAAGTACTACACATTGCATCACTTCAATACTGATCCAAGTACTTCACCTTGCATCACTTCAATACTGCTCCAACTACTGCACTTTCCATCACTTCAATACTGCTCTGAGTACTGCACCTTGCATCACCTTAATACTGCTCCAAGTACTGCACCTTGCATCACTTCAATACTGCTCCAAGTACTGCACCTTGCATCACTTCAATACTGCTCCAAGTACTGCACCTTGCATCATGTCAATACTGCTCCAAGTACTACACTTGCATCACTTCAATACTGCTTCAAGTATTGCACCTTGCATCATTTCAATACTGCTCCAAGTACTGCACCTTGCATCACGTCAATACTGCTCCAAGTACTGCACCTTGCATCACATCAATACTGCTCCAAATACTACACCTTGCATCACTTCAATACTGCTCCAAGTATTGCACCTTGCATTACTTCAATACTTCTCCAAGTACTGCACCTTCCATCACTTCAATACTGCTCCAAGTACTGCACCTTGCATCACTTCAATACTGCTCCAAGTACTGCACCTTGCATCACGTCAATACTGCCCCAAGTACTGCACCTTGCATCACATCAGTACTGCTCCAAGTACTGCACCTTGCATCACGTCAATACTGCTCCAAGTACTGCACCTTGCATCACTTCAATACTGCTCCAAGTATTGCACCTTGCATCACTTCAATACTGCTCCAAGTACTGCACCTTGCATCATGTCAATACTGCTCCAAGTACTACACATTGCATCACTTCAATACTGATCCAAGTACTGCACCTTGCATCACTTCAATACTGCTCCAACTACTGCACTTTCCATCACTTCAATACTGCTCCGAGTACTGCACCTTGCATCACTTCAATACTGCTCCAAGTACTGCACCTTGCATCACTTCAATACTGCTCCAAGTACTGCACCTTGCATCACTTCAATACTGCTCCAAGTACTGCACCTTGCATCATGTCAATACTGCTCCAAGTACTACACTTGCATCACTTCAATACTGCTTCAAGTATTGCACCTTGCATCATTTCAATACTGCTCCAAGTACTGCACCTTGCATCACGTCAATACTGCTCCAAGTACTGCACCTTGCATCACATCAATACTGCTCCAAATACTACACCTTGCATCACTTCAATACTGCTCCAAGTATTGCACCTTGCATTACTTCAATACTTCTCCAAGTACTGCACCACCTTCCATCACTTCAATACTGCTCCAAGTACTGCACCTTGCATCACTTCAATACTGCTCCAAGTACTGCACCTTGCATCACGTCAATACTGCCCCAAGTACTGCACCTTGCATCACATCAGTACTGCTCCAAGTACTGCACCTTGCATCACGTCAATACTGCTCCAAGTACTACACCTTGCATCACTTCAATACTGCTCCAAGTATTGCACCTTGCATTACTTCAATACTTCTCCAAGTACTGCACCTTCCATCACTTCAATACTGCTCCAAGTACTGCACCTTGCATCACTTCAATACTGCTCCAAGTACTGCACCTTGCATCACGTCAATACTGCTCCAAGTACTGCACCTTGCATCATGTCAATACTGCTCCAAGTACTGCACCTTGCATCACTTCAATACTGCTCCAAGTACTGCACCTTGCATCACTTCAATACTGCTCCAAGTACTGCACCTTGCATCACTTCAATACTGCTCCAAGTACTGCACCTTGCATCACTTCAATACTGCTCCAAGTACTACACCTTGCATCACTTCAATACTGCTCCAACTACTGCACCTTTCATCCCTTCCTTATTACTCCAACTGCTGCACCTTCCATCACTTTTTATTGCTCCACGTACTGCACTTTCCATCACTTCCTTACTGCTCCAAATACAAGTACTGCACCTTCCGTCTCTTACTTATTGCTCCAAGTACTGCACCACCCATCACTTCCTTACTGCTCCAAGTACTCCACCTTCCATCACTTCCTTACTGCTCCAAGTACTTCTATTACTTCCCTTTTGCCTTTCTGCTGCTCTTAGTTCAATACCTTTCATCCTATTCTTACTGCAAAATTCTGTACCTTGTATCGTTTCCTTTTACTTGAATTATATCTGCTTTGTTTGTCACTTTCTTTCCATCTGTTTAATTCTATCCCTTCCACCATGTTCTTACTGCTCCAATTACCGTAGCCTTCATCACTTCCTTATTCGCTAATTCTTGATGAGGCACTTTCATGCTTCTTTTTCTCTCCTTTTGATAAAATCTGCGTCTTCATTTTTTTTTTTCAAAAACAAAAGAAGTTGTGTTTCCTTTGTCTTTCATGTTGTAATTCTGGTCTTATTTTTTGTAATACAGCAGCTTATCTAGAGATGACCCCCACTCAGTATATCCAAATATAGCTTTGTACGTTCTATCAATCATATTTCTTAGTTGTGAAAATGACTATTTCTCCTTTAAAAAATAAACACTGGAGAACTGACATTTTATTTCTTTCAAGAAAATTAAACTTTTAGTAAAAGATTACTATACAGCAAACTTGACACACCATCACAAAGCACTTGTAACTTATAAACATCATTACTACAAGATTTGAACTAGTGCAGTTTTTCCGCAGTGGATGTCACTTGAGGCACAACTGATAATACTTCAAGGTCCCTCTCAAACAATTCCTCATCATACTCTTCTAGGTACAACTGGCTTATTTTATGAGCTATATGCATAAGCTTACTAGTCTTGTGTAGTCCACAACACTTGCATCATATCTTAACAAAGGTTTCAGATGTATATTTAAGATGTAATATTCCATAATCATATCATCTGCAAATGTCAAGAGCATCGTCAATAATATACTGACATGGAAAGAATATGCCGATCATTTATGTGAGAAGACTCTTAACATTCTCTAGTACTGTTACGTCCCTGCGTGGATGTCTCGTTCCTGGGTTTAATAAGCATAGAGTCATTAAAAATGATTAGCAATTACTGCTAATTATTAACATCCTGTAAGACTTCCTAATGTTTGCAGGTGGTCTAGTGGATTCATAAAGAAAATATTAGAACAGCAAACATAAAAATAAGAAAGTGTTTGGCAGAGCTAAACAGTTACATATCACAAGTTTGGTCTTTTTCAGCACAGAAATGGATCAGTATATAGCCCATACCCCATATGTAAAGTTCAGCCTATTGTGCCCTTCATACCTATCAACTTACTAGTGCAAGAAATCTGGCCAAAGCCTGACATAATGGTGGGACAAAGGCCCAAAATTAGGGACCCATTTTAAATATTGCTCTTATAAGCTTAGAAAGTTGCTAGAGTAAAACGATTTGTGTTAGCATGCATTTATTTGAAGGACAAAGTCTGAAACTCAAATGCATGCCATTATTTAGTGACTTTAATCTTTAGATGATCCTAGTGATTTGTCAAAAAATGCAGTTTTTATGAGAAACAGACCAAAAATATGAGGCAAAAATCTGGACATTCTGCAAAAAGTAGTAGAGTTGAGAGGTATGGTGCCTTTCCATTGTGTCCTAGAGCTAAACACGATTAGGTCCCTTGCAACTTAAATACTTATTTTATTGTCATCCATGAGAAGAACTTTTAAGCAACACCATTTATTTGACTCTGAAAAAGTTTTTCAGCCAGAGACTGATCATGGCTTTTCATTAAAAATATTGCCATTCCAAACCCTGTACTTCTGGGATGATTTTTTTACGACACTTGTGAATTTTCTCTAAAGTTTTAAAAATACTGCATTCCTGATTATAAATTATTTTTAATTGTGGAAGCCTAAAACAGTCCCAAATCTTGCAAATCATGGTGTAAATGGGGGATGATCACGTTAGATCTGTGCTGTTGAGTATCTTCACAGACAAAAATAAGAAACTTCTAGAAAAGTGGTTAAAAGGAAGATATTTTTGATAGATGTTTGTTTAGTAACTATAGAAGATAGATTAGCATCAAAATTTGGTCTTTCTGATCATTAAACTACTTTTCTGTCAGGCATGACAGCACTGACAGGAAAGTGACCGTTATAGTGTCTACCCCCTCAGAAAACATTTCAGATCATGGAGATGTTCAATTGCTGATTTTTACTCTCCTATTTACAGTCCAGGCAGTCTTGATGAACACTACTGATTTAAAATCTGCCTAAAACAAAGAGGCTGCAATTACAAGCATAACTGAAGTGATGGTGTGAATTAGTCAGAAGTAACCACAAGAAAGTGAAGAGCGTAATGCATTTTAATCAGACTAACAACATGCAATTCAAAGTACGCTAAGTAGACCTTAAGCTAGAGGATTTAGCCAACCATGGGAGGTGGAACAATTTGATGGACAATAAGGAAGATAGATGTCCAGTTTTAATTATCAGGGCTTTACGGTTATCTTCATTAAAAGTTAATAGTTATGTGACTACAGAAAAAGGACAATGGATTTCTTCACATAATATACTCCTTAGCATATCTAAGAACATTATTTTGAGATTTTTGAATTATACTGACAGAAAACTATCATTCAAAAATGCAGAGAGAGATGGAAGCATGGAAGCAATTAGAATAGCAGATTCAGAAGTTTGAATATCAGTGTACTGTAGTAGCAAACTGTTCATAATGGCAGAAGCAGTGGTGTCGTCCATTAAAAGGATGAGACATATAGTCGCCCTTGTCAGCTTAGATGATCTACTACTCTACACATCTTCTGCTGATCATTCAGCGGTGTTCAATGTATCAGAAGTCACAGATGCTTTATCAACACTTCACAACACAGTTCTACAAAAACCAAGAGCTGGGCTTTAGACATCGAAATATATCAGTCATGTAAAACAGTATAAAACTCACTGACCTACTGAAGCTTGACAAACAAGGCACTCCCATATCTTTCATCTCCCCATCAAAAAAAAGAAAAGACCATCATCTTGCATTATATCACCCATTCTTGCCTCACCTACTAAAGGTAAAGATAAAATACACAACCATTATTTCAAACAGAAATACAGCAATGCTCTACTGGCTGATGTGCAAGAAACTGATTGAAATGATTACAACTTTCTTATACTAGAGTAAATTCCAATGTAAATAGAACCGATGGAGAAGTAACAGATCAGAATCCAAATCACTTCTAGTTGTAAATACTGGCTGTCAGTCTGAAAACTATTAAAAGTAAAGCCAAACCCTGCACTTTGTATCTGTGATGTAAAGAAAGTACAGTTGTGTAAGAACTTACCATAATGGTAGATGTCCTTCTCTTCACTATTTCAGTATTCCTTACAATAGAGAGAGTGCAAAAGCTCAGGATGAAGAAAGTGAGGAGGACCAGCAGAGTTCTCTAGGAACCCATGAAGACTGGTCCTAGCAAAACCAGCTCTAGCTCTGGTTATCATATCTAACTTATAGTCCTTGGTAAATGTATACACAGAAGGCCAGGTAGCTGCCTCAAGAATAGAGTTAGTATTCAAACCCTTAAATAAAAGCACCAGAAGAAGCAACAACCCTAGTAGAATGAGCCTTAACAGAAGAAAGGCTCTTGCCATGAAAGGGATAACAAAAGGAAATGGCTTTAAAATCCAAGAAATTGTTTGCTTGGAAACAGCCAACCCTAAAGATCTAGGATGAAAGGAAACAAAGAGCTGATTAGATATATGAAAAGTCTAGTCACATATAAATTAAATCTGAGTTGTCTATGCACATTTTAAGTGTGCAGCACCTTCTCACTAGTAGATTGTGGAAAAGGGAAAAAAGTGGACAAATGAATAGACTGATTAAGGGACAACTCATTCACCACTTTGGGCATAAAAGGAGGACTGATATGAAGGGGCACCCTGTCCTTATGGAACACCCAAAAGGGTGGACAGGCCATAAGAGCCTGAAGCTCACACATCTGTCTGGCAGATGAAAGGGCTAACAAAAGCACAGTCTTCCAAGAATAATGCTGTAAAGAACATGAAGCTGTAGGCAGAAAAGGAGCCGTGGTCAATTTTTCCAAAACAAAATTAAGATCTCAGGGAGGAGAAACAGGCTTCCTGCTAGACCTAATATGAAAGGTATCTGTAGATCATTGTATGGATTGTACCTAGTCAGCTACTGTAGATAGCATGTGTATGTAAGTTACTGAGCATGTGCAAGATCAGTGCCATTTTGTATAGTCAGCCTGAGTGAATGCAGGCATGAATGGAGATGCACATCAGAGTGTGTTTGAAGTAATGAGTCAGTCAGTTATTTATTTTTATTTATTTATTTATTTATTTATTGACCGGGGAGGTCCACTGGGCTTGAGAGCCCGTTTTCAGTGGAGGCCTGGGGAGAAAAGCTCCACAATACAAAGTTACATCACATAATGAATTACAAAGAAAAATATTTGCATTACAATCAATAGGTAGTATTACAAAAACAACAGGTAGAATTGCAGTCAGTTAACTTAAATATATGTTCCAGTTACAGCTCCTGATGTGTTTAAGTACAATAAACAACTTGAACCCATCACAGTACCTCAGTGTCTCATATGACTGGAAGAGACATGCGACATTGTGTCAGAATGGGATCCGAAGTGAAGCAGCTCGCAAACCATGAGGCATGCAGTTAGAAGTGGAGGAATCTACAACTCACAAAAAGGTCAGCGGTTATTCAAAGGTACTTAAACTCGTTTAAATGATTTTTCAGTCACGACTTATTTGGCAAAGCATTTAAAACGTTCAAAATAATTACCGAGATAAACAAAATGTCTGAAATTGTGACGAACTGATAAAAGTATTCAAAATAAATGCAGTTTTACATAGTCAAAAAACAGGTGCAGTCACTGATAGGCCTCTAAGACAGTTTGAGAATGGGACTGATTTCATTTAAAAGAGAGATCCATCATATAAGTCTGAACAACCATGATAGTTTTACACAGAATATTTTTAGTGACTATGCTGATATTTTTGCCGGCAACTGCAGAAGGACAAGACAAATAAGACAAGAGACAGGGACGGTGTTGGACACAAAACGTTGGAGGACACCATGATTGGGGTGAGGGTGGGGACATCACTAACCCATGGTCATCAAGCTGGGTGATAGTGAAAATCAAGTCACCACCCATTGGACTGTCTTCTCTCACCTCAGTCAGTCCTTGCTGGAGTCAATCTCCTTCTCCTGGTACTGTGTAAAATGAGACAGCACAGTCTCTCCAGTGGGCATAGGCATGCACCAACAGTGCAGTGCATAATTCTACACACCATTTCAGGCAACTCAGTAGGGGTGATAAAATCACCAGCTCTGCCACTGCTCCTAGAGGGAATCACTGGACCAGCCTCCAGGGCAGGACTACCTGAGGAGGCAGGTAGTGCAGGGGCAGCAGTGGCAGTGCTGCCAGGGTGGCTTCCAGACATGTTGAGCAGTGGTGCTGGAGCTGGTGGAGGGGGGCAGGCAGATACTGTGGGGCAGACCTACCCCACTGTGCTGTGGAGCATTCAGTGATGTGATACACATGGATGACAAGGACACATTCTGACAATATGTAAAAATAAATATAAAATAAAATAAAATAGAAATAAAATAAAAATAGAGAGAGATCATTTGACTCTATTATCTTAACTTTTACTTTTAAGACTACCAGCTCCTAACAGATGCACACTATACTACAGAGTGCAGCAAGTAGTCCTTGACATGTACACATGTTGCATGTGTGTTCCAGTTATAGAGATTACAGTTTACAGCAGGGCATTTGTGCCACTGGTATAGAGGTTTTAATTTGATTTAAATATAACTGAAGATTTAACATTATTGTATAGATGGGAAGTGTGGTTTTTGACTAAAGTCTAATATTGCACCATTTGTTTGTGATATAGACTAATGCATGCATACTTGCTTTTAAAATTGAGATATGCATGCTCAGTTTGATACAACTCTGTGAAATAGCAAAAAAGCTATTTTTAAATTTTCATGCTACAATAACTCTACTCTTCTGCTGCATACATATCACAAGCTTCCCTCATCCTTGCCAATCTAAACCCATGTGTTTATACATTGAGCTCCTGGTCCCTGGCAGTTGTTGACAAACATAACAGAACAAAATACCATTATATTCAGCTTTTAAGTCTTACAAGTGCTCTCTGTAGTTGATACTTACACAGGTGTGGGATGTCTGCAGTCTAAATTTCTCAATCCAAGTATCAAGGGTATCTCTTTTCCTCCACCATAGGTCATTGAAATGATGCCTATATTGGTCACCAGTGCGTGGGATACCAGTGACACTGGATACAGCCTGGGTTAAACTCTCCCAAGTTTATGCCTTATACTGATAGCCGTAATAGTACCCTGCAGAAACCTGGCCGTGTCGTTATAGAGGAGTCCAATAAAAATCTTGGACTCCTGTACACTCCATCTCTGTGCTCTAAACCTGACATCTTCTCTATAAATGCCTGTCATGTCTACTACAGATCAATAGCAATGGAGAGTGATGGTTTACCACCAATTCCAGTTAAGGCGTTTACTGAGTGCGCACGCACTGTTTGCTGTGCTCTACTTACCATCATGCAAACAAGGTGCTCAGCAGTGCATACCTCCAAGCACTGCATTTGCATGATGGTAAGCAGAAAACAACAGTACCAAGTCATGAAACATTACATAATTGCAGCTGCAGTTTCAAGGTTATTGGATGTACAGGCAGTTGTGTATGTGTGTTAGGCAAATGTGAAGGCCATGCCAGTCCAGATAGCAGAAATATACTTACAGGAATATAGTACACAGTATATCCACTGTCATACATCTGATAATGTGATCATACATAGATATATACAGAAATAACTGGCGCAATACTAGTATGTCAGCCCTCATGCATATAATTAATATCAGCTCCATTATGTCAAGTGTTACAAGTGAAAGTGACTATAACAGGAAGTGGAACAACAGGAAAAGTGTATAGAATATTCTGTATTCGAACCCAGGACCATGTGTATGGCAGTCCTGCGCTTACACCTGTTATCACAAGAAGGTTGAGAAAACAGTTGGCTATGTTGCAGTTCATTGCTATAAACTGCAATGTCACAACAGTAAAGCAAAGGTTGCACAGGACCATCTGTACTCCAGCACTACACTTACACCTGCTGCCACAGGACTAGTTACATGACATTCCCTATTTTACTAATCATTCTTAAGATCTCACTGTTAACCACAGTGCAACATTTCTTAGCAGGTATGCGCAATGCCCAATAGTATTAATTTAATGCATTAAATTTCTATGTTTGGCTGTCTGGGTCCTATCTGCTTTCTGGGAGGGTTAATTGTCCAGTTTGCACACTGCCATACATTGCACAAACCAGGTAAGCATAGCCAAACCTGACATTCATTTTTCTGTGTCTCCCATGTTTGCACTAAGTGATGCATCACACAAACACTGGCCCTTAAAAAAAAAAGGAAAAGAGGGAGAGGTAGTTGAAATGAGAAAAAGCAATCTATATCATACACACTAGAAAATGTCAGTACACGTGATATTTCTAAGTAGGTCAGGATTTGAACTCTCACTCCAGTGCACCTTCGAAACACAGGATGGGTGCTTTATCCCTCTTTGCCACCCACACAAACAGCTTTGCAGCAACAGAACTCAATATGCATACAACCAACTGCAACAGCATCTACATCAATATCAAACCATACAAGTGTTATTTGTATATGTATTGGTTTTGGATGTAGTGCCCCTAGTGATCACACAACCTGTCTTGATTACTGTTTGCAAATATACAGCTCTGTCTTACATTTCTGCGTTTGCTGGCCACTCTTTATTTATCTGAGCAGTAATCTGAGACATGGAATGTGTAAGCCATTCTATATCATTAGCCACAAAATATGTAAGGATATTAAGTGGAAATAATAGCATATGCAGTTACCAGCAAATGAAGGGCAGGTTGTACATTAAGGAACGCAAACTGTGACTTGTGTGCTGCTTACTTACATTTCTAAGCTTATATCTAACACTTTGTAGCTGTAACCTAACACACCCAGAGGAAGTAAGGCAGCCTGCAGTGCTGCTGTGTTTTCCTTCTCCCAACCACTATTCATTCACAGTTGCAATCCATTAAAACCAAACACTGAGGGAGTACCTGCACATTGTTTTGCATATTCAACATGCTGACAGCCCTGCATCTACATTATATAAAAAGGCAACTGTGTAGCTAAGCAAACCAGTGGTTTGGAGATTTGTTTATGTTGGGAACACTGTACATAACACTATTTCTTCAGGATATATCTGCAGAGAGGATTACTGAACTTCAGAAGGTATATTTCCATTTGCTCAGTTACATACTGAATATGCTGGAATGTATTTAAGAAAAATCTGAAGCAAAGACTTTTACACTGTTATCTGTAAGCATTAGTTAGAAGTGTCCTGATGGCATGAGCATGTTTGCCAAGTAATTTCAGAGGTATACATGATTGCCAATAAATGAAAATGGGATGCTGTGCTGGTAAATATCTAGAAATGTTTCAGAGACAGTTCCATAGCACTTTTCAGCATTTCAAAGATGGTTTGTTAGCAAAATATGTCATTCTGTTTTTGTTTTGGGGGGGTGAGTTACTGTTATGGCACAAACAAGGACATCTTGCTCTTGTTACTTTCCTTGTTTTGAATCTTGCCTTCAGCGATGCTGACAACAAGGCCATAGTGGATGCCTTTAGGCAAAATGGTGTTTTTCTGATGGAAAGCAGATGGGGAGATCTGGCACATTGGATGCAAATTTGGCAACAGATAGTTGCTGATTTGAATGTCGTGGGTGGCCACAGCAGGATATAGAAGCAGGTGCATCACAGGGCCACTGACATGATCATATCATCACAGAGGAGAGCAGCTGTAGTGGGCTGTGCCCAGATAGGTACCAGAGAGGGCCTGCTAGGGAAGCACTACTAACACCCAATGAAAATTTCCTGGCCAATATCAGGGATCCAGACAGCTCACAGGAGAGTGCAGTACAGCATGTCTGAATGTGGAAGCAACAGTGTCAAGAGAGAGCTAGCATGTCCCAGGAGGAACTTCCAGATAGGCTTTGGTTTCTCAACAGTTGAATACTGTTGTATAGTAAAACAGATGAAATCAAGATGTTATTTCTATGTCACATGTATTTTCTTTTTCTTGGGGGGATTAAAGATTGCCACAGTTATTACCTTAGATTTGAGTTGACAACCATGTTCTTGTTGAAAGTATACTTAATGGACATATAAAGGGTAAAAGTATTACTACCTTTGTTACTTTTAATTGTGATGATGCTGCCCTTACCTCTTGCTTAACATCTTCCAGGCCGATCTGGACTGCAGAGGAGACTGATCTGCAGATGATGTCCATGTAGACTCCTTTCCATGGTTTATTCCAAAAGTTTTGCAATTCACAGGAAAAACCAGCACAGAATCTACATGGATGCTTTATAACTTGTTGAATAACTCCACCAAGTTGTATTGGTTGATTAGCATGCAGTTCAGCTGCTAATGGTGTAATTAGCATGCCATGGTGTTTACTTTTCTTGCACGGGGGTTACTGAATCTAAAACTGCCTGCAACATGCACACAGTGAAAAAAGACTGTGTAAGCTTTTCTGAGTCCCCCAAGTAGTTTATTAGTGAATTTATGCAAATAAAAAAATCATACTTTTTAACTACATTGAAACTGTGGAATCAGTAACTTCTCATACATTATCATATCGACATTTCTTTTCCACAGCTATATTTCATCATTTTATGCCATATTTTACTTTCTATTTTCACAGTTAATATACAATAAATATTCATATATTTTGTGCTTTTTGTGACAAAAATTGTCAGCATAAATGGATATTTGTGCCCCAGTCTCCATTAAGTCGGCATTTTCATAACTTTGATTTTATACTTTTGACTTCTGATAACTTACTCCCTGGTATACTCTGTTATGTAAGACTTACTTAAATAAATTATCTATGATAAAACAGTTATTTCACTTAAACCATTAATGCTGAACTAATATTATAAACAGCTTTGTAGTTGCTTATTATCTTCTGATTTATTTTAAAGGTGGCTCTAATATCAGTTCTTTGCTGTCTCTGCCCTCCAACTCCTTCTTTACGTTACTGATTTCAATAATAATTCATTGTGTGTTAATTCACACTGCTATGATATGGACTGTTTTACGTGTTGCAGTTATCCAGAGATCAGATAGGTGTAGTGGGAGTTAAGTCATCAGGCTGATGAGCTAAATGTTATACGGACCATACAAAGGAAATGACTGAGCAGGGGCAATGGGAACAGAAGAGGTGTAAAATGGAAACAAATAGGGAGGTTTAGAAATTGCACTAGTGAAACCTGAAACTAAATGTTTAATAAAAAGTGTGCATAATACATGAAATGAGCACAGTTTACCTGTCATTTATAGAAAATATAAATTATGAGGCAAGTCTTCCTTTTGATAGGTACAATAAGAAAGGTCTGATAGCAAAAGAACTAAGGATATCACAACTTCATGGCACAAAGGAATGGACACCTGACTGATACTTGGGAAACTCATGCTCAAGTGGTCGACCCTGTCATTGAGGATTTGGCTGGGGGGAGGATAAGCCACAATTTTTCAGGCTCACCTACCCAATGGGGAGGAAAGGGATTCCCAGAAATAGCCATTGTTCATATTGCAGACCGAGTGTTACAGCCTTGCCAAAAGCTGTTGGAGCAATACCTTTCAGATATCCCATGACTGCTCTGCAGTTATATCCTTGCACATCCAATATGAGGAGGTTCACCTGAGCTCAGGTTTTAACTACCAGGCAATGTGGCTACAGACAGGCAGCATAGACACAATCTGGCTAGAAGGCTGTAAAATGGTTTCATGTTCTGGGCACTGAAACCAAAAGCAAAAAAGGATTACAAATAAACTTAATTTATCATGTCTGCATGTTACTACAACTGCACTGATCAACATGATTCTGTTTGTCCTTGGTCACTGCCTGATTTCATGTCTTGTTTTAAAAGCATTATAATTATCTTCCAAAATGGTGAATTGCCTACCGTAGCAAGAAAAGTGCAGAGACTGTACTTTAACTATTATGCATACAATGGACTTCTGTAATGGCAATATAAGTTATGTTTAATATTTTAATATTTGCTAAACAGCTTAACTGTTATCATGAATTAATTATTCGGCTTTACAAAAAGTGACTAATGAATATTGTTATCCTATCGTGATTTACGTATTTTGTATGAACAGTTTTCCAGGTAATGCATTCTCAAACAATTACTTGATAAATCTGCTTCATTTGCTAGCATGTGAACACTTGCCAGCAGTTATAACCCGCTGTTAATACAGTTGTGTTTTTAATCACATTTTTCATATAAAACATTTTTATAAGGACATTGAAAATATATGGAACGCTAAAGTAAGCTAAAGATTAAAGCTATGCTAAATTAATTTTAATTAATGATATGCACTGCTTCAAGGAAATATAAAACTTGTAGTAGGGTTGCTTAATAGAAGTTATGTGAAAGGCTGGCCCACAACTCTTTTGATGTATGAACAAGGAATGCAGTAGTGAGCTTAAGGAAAATAGTCGGATTTACTATAACACTGGAAAACTAATTTGTTGCTGCCTCTGCGCTTTCAAAATTATCTGTGATCAAAGAATGTATTGTAGCACACAATTCAACCAAATAAAAAAAGAGGTATACAAAAATTTACTTCTCAGCAACTATTTGAATGATAACTTTAAACTGTCAAAGTAATAGTAAAATCTGTACATTAACTATTCATTTTTTTCACTTCTAAGTGGCAGAACAATGCACTTGCTAACTTTTACTTTAAAGTCAGTAGTGCTTGGACTGCCAGTTTCAGGAAATTAAAGGATATGTCTGGAAGACAGGGTTGGGAGGGTGGCCTAATGGGTAAGGTGTTTGCCTTACAAACACAAGGTGCAGGGTTTGAGTCTCACAAGGGATAATTGGCTAGGCTTACAATGGCCCGCAAGGGCAGTTAGCTTAGTACTAATCTATGAATCTATGATCTATGGAAGCTTAATCAGTGAGTACTGCTTTTCTGAAAGTCAAGCTTTCCTTCTTTTCACCTTTCATTCATTCTGGACTCAGTATGTGTGGGGGTGACTCCTGGCATCTAGGCATCCATTGACTGAAATAACTCTGCAAGAACAGGAATCTAAAAGCCATGATGTGGCAAAGCCATGCAATACATTACGTGTGAAAACATAGCATGTGTTTTTGTGCAGTGTTACTAGAGAGCCACAGATCCAAATTATGCACCATGATATTTATGAGCTGCATGCACTGGGGATGCACAGCAGTATCACATGCAATGCTGTTTAGAAAAGACTGATAATGCATTCAACCTGATCATTATGTAAATGTGACAGAGATAAAACAATACATCTCTGTTTTAAAAAGTGCTGCATTTAAAGCCTTCTCTCTGCCTCAGGGATGGAAATGGAGGACTGGGAATGAGCTTATATCAGGCAATGAATGAATGAGTAACTATGAGATAGACTGACACGTGCATAGTACAGTTAATATCAGAAGCACAGAAGTAAATAATTACACATGATCAAAATCAGAAGGCAAGTAAGCACACAGGACGGAAGCAAAAATGCCAAAACTTTGCACATTACATAGTCTGTAAATCACTGATCAGTGGAGATGGATTTTGCAAATGATGAGGACTTAATATAACAGGAAGAAGTTTCAGGAGCATAGTATTGCATCCACAACCATTTTAATAGATTGCCTGACATGAAGACATTGAGCTGATACAATCCCAATGCTGATGTTGTTGTATTTTATGCTCAATAATGAATTTCTGGCACCTCTGTAAAGCCGTATTTCAAACTGGGCAAACAAATACATGGAAAGCAAGGTGCTAGTTTGCCAATGGGTTTTTCAATATGTCTTTTGGAAAAACCAAACTGCATTGCATTAATCTTCATTACTCAAAATAATAGTTAAACTTGTGCTACTTGTTAACAATTCAGGATCACCTGCTTTATCATGAAAATGGTATTCGCTCAAAGAGCAAATCATTTCCCCTTATACTCCTGCATGGAATAAAGAAATCTTGTTGATATCTAAAACTGGTATGGAGATCTATTGTGATAAAAGGCTTCATTAAACATCAACTACAGAAGGCCCTGTGAATTTATATAAATTCGTTCTGAGGACTGTTCTCCTACTGTTGTGACCCCTAATGGGAAAAGCTGAAAAGAGAGGAAGAGGATAATGTTAAAATGCTCCTTAGAATAATAGTGGAAGAGGAAGCTTTGCTGTATGGGGTACACTTACAACTGATAATAAATGGAGCGCCTTACCCTTCAATTGATGAACTTCCAACATCAAGAACAGGAACCTGCTCAAATGAAGGCAACCTGGGTCATTTTATTATTAAACAGGAAAAGACAAAAACAAGAGTACCACTTTAACTCTATATATTATCTCATACAGGTCCTGAGCTTTTATTCTATGTACTAATTGCATATTCTATCCACCGTGGAAATATAAGCCTTGCAAATGTCATTATGATGATCTTTTCTTAATTGCTATGTATATCTTTGGACTAGGTTCTGACCAAAAAGTATCTCAGGACTGGCCAGTCTGTCCAGTTAACTGAATAAATTAAACACAGATTGGACAGAGATTTGAAAACAAGTATTCAGCAGTTTGGATCACAATCAGTGGAATCATTAAGGCAAGGTGATCCCACGTGGAGACAACACTTTAAAAAACAATATTTCACAAAAAGCAATAACAAGGAAGTAAACAGACAGAGAGCAAAAATAATGAGACTGTTTGGAAAAATGTCCATAACAGCAAAATCCATTTTAATATACTTATTTATGCATTTGCTTTGTTTATTGTGAAAGTTCAGGAAAATATGTACCTCCAAAATGTTTGCAGATCCCACTTGGCTTCACAAAAGTAGGTAGCATTAAGTCTTTGAGAAAATATCCAGCATTATGGGAACTACATTTGCATGATAGATAGGACCATCATCTCACAGCAAGATGTTCTCTGTCTCAGTCCTCAGATCGTGGGGTGGGGGTGGGGATTATGTACAGAGTTGGTAAAACCTCCTTCTATTTGTTTGGGTACTCCAGTTTCCTCTCACTTCCAACAACACTTAGTAGGTAGATTGGTAACTCTAAATTCTTCTAGGGGTGCATGCAGTTTAAGTTTCCCTGGTATGCATGCAGCATTTGAGTGATATGGAAGGAAGGTGGGACAATCCACTTCCATTCTCTATTTGCCTATTAAACTCTGGAATGGAGGCGGTTAACAAGGTTGCTATAGCAGCCGAATGGAACTCAGGACTGTAGATGCAATAATACAATATTGATCAAAACGCTCAAGCCAAATTCCGATTCACAGTGATCAAGAAAATGTATCAACAGACAAGATTGTCACACGTATTACATGTGACCTCATTCTCAGTGCAGAATATGTGCGATCAAAAGGTGTACAATATGGCAGTATATTGCGCCATTCAATGTACCAGCAGAGTGATAGCTGAGAAAGAAGAATGATGTTCCTGTTGGTGCAGAAAGTGTATGATGAGCACAACTTTGGCACTGAGTGCAATATGTTCTATAATGGGGTAATATTCATGGTTTAGATATAGTGCTATAGTACAATAGGGTCGCACTGGGTGCCATACTGTATTATAGTGACTTTCTATTTTACTTTAAACCCTACACAACATATAAGACACATAGGACTCAGTTTATCATTATAGATAGCAAGGGGCACATATTGGGTTATATTTATAAGTACAGGTCAAGTGTGTACAACATGTTATCACTTAAGTGGCAATCAGCTAAACACAGAAATACCAAGTCTTAACAAGATTTTTTTTTTTTTTTGCTTTCCAATTCCCCTGGCCTGTAGCTCGTTCACCCAGTTAGTCTGTTTGTAACTCGAGGAGTGAATAGCTCTATAGCCCATGCGTTTTACCTTGAAATAAAAATCAAGCAATGAGAGTGGTACCATCATCCACTCTGGCAAGTTGAAGATTTTTGCACTTCCAGTATTGCCATTTCTTAGCATTCATGCCCTTGTCATCAAAAGGAATGATGTGCTGTGTGTGTATGTGATGTAAGAGTTGTTTGCTTCTATGGAAGGTTTTTCCCTTAATTTTTGGCCTTAATGCTTGTCAGTTATCACCCCTCTTGACCAGCTTGCCCATTTGTTCATCATCACCACGGTGAGAATAGAATAAGAGTGGCCATCATTTAGACACCCATCAGAAGTGGGTTGAGATTTTCTATTTTTATTGACTTAACTCCCATAGTCACTTGGCAAAATGCTTGGTAGGGTTGTGCAATTGGCTGATGGTACAAGATACCACCTCACTTCCACAAAAGGAATTCCCTCAAAGCAATCATGTTCCTCCTCCAGAATGATGACTAGTGGTCTGTCTAGTCTCCATCAGGGAGACTGCAGTGTTTAGTGTGTCCTCTAGTCTAACCCACCATTCCAATCCACCAGTTGATGCAAATGGTCCAACACCGCTTCAATACCACCATTCCGTCACTGACTCCTCTAGTGCCACGGTCACTGGTTGATCCTCTTACCTTTAGCCTGTGCACAGGAGTCCACCCTTCTGCACCAAAGAGCCATGCTCAGCCATGATCAGTTGCCCTCTTTATTGCCCTGAGCTTTTAAAGGCCAACCATCAGTGGTAATTCTGGTCTCCACCAAGGCTTTTAAGTTGTTCACATTTTTGAGCCTGTTACCCACACCCACCCTCCAGAGAGAGGGGTGAAAAGGTGGTTCCTCATTTGTCCCCTCTTGTGGTTAGCTTTTCCAGCCTCTACATTTGTAATAAAATCTGAATCACTTGGGTTGTATTCAGTGCTTTATCCAGTCATACAACAGAGCTGTGTAATTATGTACCTTTTATTTCTTTCACATCCTTGTTACCCTGATAAACTTTTTTGTCCTGCTAGAGTAAGGAGTAAGAGTGAGAGTTAGCAGAGATGGAATTAATAAGCCATTCAGGTACCTGGATGGTCAAGACCAGAGTTCATGCAGAGATGCAGGGAGAGAAAAAAAAAACTTGGGTCCAATTCCAAAAAACTTGCCCTTGTAAGTGACCTAGTCTGGTTTAAGCCTGCTTTACAGATCGATCTTACACTGAGAACAAGCCTTTTGGAATTGGGCATATTTATTCTGGGGCAAATCACCTAAACCAACAGCAAATCACTGCCATACTATCCAAGCATTAGGCTCTGATGCTGAAAAAATAATAGCCAGCAGCATGAGTAGAATGCAACAGAGGGTACCCTAAACATATATATTATTATTATTATTATTAATAATAATAATAATAATAATAATAATAAATGCATGTTTTTACTGGTTTTGATTGCACTGCTTTAAAAACAATGGGCCTAATTCCATATGATTTGCTCTTGTTCTCAGTATATTAGACTGGGGTAGCTCAATTACATTGTGAGCAGGTCTTTTGTAATCTGCCCCCAGTCTAATCTTGTTTATAGATGGGCTTTCGAGAGCTAGTCTTTTGGAATCTGGCTCAAAGATCCCAACAATAAATCAGAGCATGACATATGCTTCAGCACACATTGAAGTATGATCTCGCAAACCAGAAGAATGATTCCTACATAATGCATACAATGCATACATCACAGAGACTTGGAATTTGCAGTCGTAAAAATCTACTGCCAATCATTAGCAGACTGGAGTTTCGCTGTGGCGACCCCTAACCGGGAAAAGCAGAAAGACACAACACAAAAATGCAGGCAGAGTATGATATGAAGTTAAGAAAAATTAAGCACATTAAAGAAAGTAGTACTGAGTGTCTGATCTAAAAAAAAAATTGAATGAACAATTGTAAGGTAGAGACTGAATATAACTTGTTATTTTAGCTCAGAAACCATAAACCAGAAAATTAATATAACTTTAGACATTGAAAATAAGAGTGCCAACTAGATGCACAAGGATAAGATTACTGTGGTATTTGAAACACCAGAAAACCTAAATCCTGAATTAATCTATATTTGCATTTTTGACTTGCAGAGTTTTTCTTGAAACTGTGATTCTCCTACACAAGGATGTTGAGATTCAGGGCATTATAGGCCCATCAACCTCACCAGCCTTATATGCAAAGCCATGGAATGTACTATAGCAGAATTCAGCTATGCAGACACAGGTAACTTATCTGATCCAGACTCCTCTCAGTTTGGTTTTGTGAAGGGCATGGCTTTGCCCCCTGAACCTATTAAGCTTCTTTGAAAAGGAAACAGAGGCTGTGGACAGTGGTCACTCAATGCACACTGCTTATCTTGACCTGGCCAAGAATTTTGTCACTATCTCCCATAATGTTACTGTTAAAAAAAAAAAATAAAATAAAATAATAGACAAACAATGCAAACCCCCATATTATCTGCTGGACTGCAAATTGACTATCCGGCAGATCCCAGGCAATGAAAGATTTTGGTACCCTTTATTGTAACTAGTAGGGTATTGCTGGGATCAATGCTGGGCCATCTCCTGTTTGGCATTTATTTTGCAGATGTCCAGTCCTATATCCCAGAAATGTGGTTAATCATATGTGCTGATAACTACAAGCTCAGTACTGTTATCCATTCAAGCAGTGATACTAAACAGTTCTAGCTAGAGGGAGAATATGTATATACCTAGAGATCTGAAAATGGTCTCAACTTAAATGCAAAAAAGGGCAGCATAGCAGCATTTAGCAAAACAGCTGTTCCCACTTCACATGTTATAAATGGTACTGCTCTCCAGACATACATGGTCCTAAAACAGCAGCATACTAATCTGGATAATTCTCTCTGCCATGGTTACAAGCATGCTAAAAAGCCTTCGTTTAAGTATTTAGAATGTGTATATAAATTGATTTGACAAAATGTCTAACATGAAACAAATGAATTGTTACTAGAAAATACTGTATGCATTGGAATAAAATTTTGAAAATGGAATGTTTATGGAATGACCTGTGTTGCAAACTGGAACAGAGTTAACAGTCTGCAAAAAGGGCACAAAAATTATGTGACCAAAGAATCATGGAAATGTGGAAACAGAAGTTCAAAATTAATAACTAAAGGTGTGTTTACCCAATACTACTCTCTTGAAACCTGTCTGGAACAATCCCGACGACTCTTAACCCCCACCCTCCCCCCAAAAAAAAAAAATCATATTCACCTCTAGTAACATCCTGTCAACTAGCATGGTATTAAATATAGTTTCATCTTCCAAAGCCAAAATAGAACAAGTCACCCATGACAAGTTACTGGATGCCATCATGAATAACAACATTTGACCAACATATCAATGCTGTTATCCAAAAAAAAAAAAAACACTGCAAGTTACAGCTACTTCTAAGCCTGCTGCATGCATCTACAATTTTTATTAATCTTCACTCTTCGTTAATGAGCATGTTTGAAGAGTGCCAAACAAAAGAGGTAAATCTGCATCTAATCTCCCAAATTTAACTCATCACTGCACTCCCTTGCAGAATCTGAACTGGCTATAACTACCACATTGCATATCATATAAACAGCTCATAATGGCATTAAAAATTACACCATCCCTCAAATACTCCAGCCATTAGAAAATAAATCAATTAGTATAAACCCAAAAGGAAACTTTAATCAAATGACCAACACCTAATAGAATCCCAGAAGTCTAATGACTCACATGGGGACTCTTTATACTCAGTAAGCTTTTACTAAACTATGGAACAGCATTCTTTTGCCATCAGACAAATAAACAGCCTCACTTTTAAGACCAGTCTCATACTTCATCTAAATCATAGTAGAGTCTGCAAGTGTTCTGAATCACCATAGTTAAAAATGCCCAAATACAGGAAATTTCCTCTTGTTACTTACTAAAGCTTTTCTTCCCAACTGGCTTTTTATGTCTTCCTGAAGTGAGTTTATTGCATCATCCCATAAGAAATCTATGCTTTACTGTTCTTGTTACCAACTTACATATCAGCATTAATATAGATGCTCATCACAATACTTTAGCTCCCATTTGATACTCCATAATGCTTAGTGATACTAATACATCTACACTAATTTGCTGCTTCACTGATGTTCTGTAATGTTCACCAGTGTCACTTATTCGAAGTAAACTATACTTTATATGTCTATTTACTGTTTGTTTCATTTTAATGAATTCTGTTATGTTTTGCATGTCTTACTTTGCAGCTTGTTTAAACTTTGCAACATTGTACATCTACTATTTCATGGAGCTTTTCTAACCAGGTTGTTCATGAAAATGGTCAATTTCCACAGTCAGGCTTTCCCAGTAAACAAAAGCATATAAAATAAAATAAATATACTAGACACTGACAAAGAGTGCAATATAAAGTCTGCACAAATGTCCAGAATACTCAGCCTGAAAGAAAATAAACTGAAGCCAGTAACATAAACTTACTTGCTCAGGCCAACTCATCATGCAAAACCATTTGACCAGAATGTGCTCACAGATGACTATAGCAATAAGAATTTATATTACTCACTTTCATCTTTATATAATTATGGGCAGCGCAGTGGTGCAGCAGTAGCTCTGTCACCTCACAGCAAGAGGTTCTCCGGTTCGATTCTCGGCTGGAGTGTCCTCTGTGCAGACTCTGCATGTCCTCACTGCATTCATGTGGGTTTTCTCTGGGTACTCTGGTTTCCTCCCATGTTACAAAGACATGTGCCTGGAAGTTTTCTCCCCAGGCATCCACTGAAAATTGGCTTTGTTCCAAGTCAGACCTTCCCGGTAAACAAATATTAAATAAATAAAAAATAAATAAATAAAAATACTTACTATAATTAGGTCCTTGTTTGATTTGGGGTTATTTCTGTTGTCAGAGGCAATCTTCATGGTTATACGAATTCAAAGTACATATGAACAGTTGGTCAAAATATGTAGACTAATGACTTGCTTAAATAGAGTGAAGATTAATTTACTGTCTTAGAATATTTTCCAGGATTTTATAATTTCTAAATGGATCCTACAGTATTATCTGCAGTACATGATCCATGAAAAATTTTAGTAAGTTTGGGAATTAAATTGAAGGAAAACACTGATCTGGATGGAGTTTGTGTGTAAATAAGAAATTGATTTGCATTGTAAAATGCATGGGTACTGTTGTTAAACCCAACAAAATGCATGCTACTTTTGATATACAATGCTTTAATCTAGCTATACATATTAAAACACTACCCACATAACCCAGAATTATTACAACTTTGGGATATCTGGGTCATGTCTTAACATAGGAAGACATGAAACTAAAAATTAAGAAATCAAGATAGCAGTGCAAAATGCCTCAACCAGAGCTCAAACCTGGCAGTTTTTGGATGTTTTGGTAAGAAACAGTATTATTCTAAGTGTATCAGAAATAAGTCTGCTGTTAATGAAATTCCTAGAACAAGATATGAATTATACTGCAGACAAATACAAAGATGTGAGCTTTGAAATGCTTCGCCAGTAACTGGCAGTGGAAATATTTGTACACGAGTATAAAAAGATAGCAGTTTTGGTTTATACAAGTCAAATTTTAAACATGAAATCATACTTGGATTAAAAGCTGAGATATGCAAAGGAACACAGTGCTTTCTGCTTATTTGCACTCTTCCTGTCACTCAAGCTTGCTAAATTGCTTTTCGATTAAAGAATTGAGGCACATTATCCTATCTGCACTACTAACATAATTACTGTGGACTTTATTTTAGCCTCAATAAATTGGAGAGGGAGAAGCAATAACAATAGAAGGACTTGAATATACTCTTTACTAACATATGGGTTACACATACAGGAGTTATATCTTAAGCTCATTGACTGTGATGGATACAGCACAAGGTGTCATTGTGTCTCAGGAAGAGTTATGGATGTGAGAGTAAAGGACATTGACACAACTAAATACATATATTCTACGATTGCTAGATAAAAATTTGAGTTACAGGGCAAGTAGAAAACAAAGTTATATAAACATGTATTCAGGGAATGCAGCAA
The DNA here is from genome assembly GCF_019279795.1 of Protopterus annectens. Lineage (NCBI taxonomy): Eukaryota > Metazoa > Chordata > Ceratodontiformes > Protopteridae > Protopterus > Protopterus annectens. Next base: position 754,860,748 of record NC_056750.1, on the reverse strand, counting down.
AGTGAAATGAAATGGGAAGAGAAATTTGGTGCAGGAGGTAGGAAGAAGAGCTACTGAATAATCTTTGTTGAAACTTGCAATGGAGTATTTAACCAGACATTAGAAAACCTGAAAGACAAATGCTATCAATCCATGTAAGACAATACTGTAATGGAAAGAATCTATTTCGGAATCTGCTGTGCGCTATATATATCAAAACTCCACTGTCTACTGTGGACTGTCTTGGACATACAAGGAAAATATAAGTAAAAGATGGAAGACATCCTTTATTCCAAATTTGATGAATTCCTTTCTTCATCAAAGGAAGTAGCGCAAAAGGAGATCATCATGAAAAATAAGGACATTTCCCGATCCTCTTACAAAGAATCCATGGACAAAAGTACTTTAATAGACGTGTTTAAAAATGACACTTTGTCAGTTTAAAAATTCATATAGCTTTATTCAGAAATATTACCTAAGTTAATAATTCAGTGAAAGTTATTACATGTTTTGATTACAGGGCCTGATAATTTGTATAATCTTTAATTGACTTTTTATTTTATTTTCAAATATGCTCTTTACATATTGTATACATTTATTTCTTGTTTGCATTATTATTGTATTCATTTTAATTCTATTTAATAAAGAAAAAAACTTTTAAGTAAGCAAAAAAAAATGAAAATAAAATAAAATAAAACCCAAATTAAAATACGCAGAAAAGCCTAAATATCTGCAAAGACAAATTAGAAGAATGGTCATATGAGATAAGACAGCTGAGGATGAGTCTTTAGCACAAATCTGAATTGCCGTTCTAGAATGTTCTGAATGTTTGAAAATGGAACAGAGTACACTTTTCTTTTCATTTATTTAGTTTATTAACCTGGCAAGTGAACTGCTCTGTCAACCCTTTTCAGCCAGGACCCAAGTCAATGAGGCAGAGAAAATAAAGAAACATAACAAAAATACTCAATAAATGTGTCACAAAACAGGATAATTTATTCAATACAGATTACATATAACTCAGTTTTATATATATATATATAGTTAAAAATACAATTAAAAGGAGGGCAATCACAGTAAACATTATAGCAATAACCCACGCCTGGGTGTGGGTAATGCGGGATTTACCCACGGTTGGCGTGGTTTGGTCCCGAGGGCGAAGCCCGAGGGACCAAACAAAGACAATCGTGGGTAAATCCCGCATTACCCACACCCAGGCGTGTTATTGCTATTATACTATGACATTATTTAAGAAAAGAAATAATTACTTTTCTTAAATAATGGCATTGTATAATGCCTCTTTGCTGCCCTTCCGCAGCTGTCTGGTATCCGCGGCAGTTCTGATGTACTGCGCATGCCTACGCAGTACATCAGAGCTGTGGCCAAAAGCAATGGAGAAAGCAAGATCTCAGTTGCTTTTTACTGTTTCGCTATGTTAAATGGGTTTAACATAGCGAGACAGCTTTAAAATAAGCAATGGAGATGTCCGTTGCTTATTTTAAAGCTGTCTCGCTATGTTAAACCCATTTAACATAGCGAAACAGTAAAAAGCAATGGAGATCTTGCTTTCTCCGTTGCTTTTTTTTTTTTAAATCTGTCTCGCTATGTTAAATGGGTTTAACATAGCGAGACAGCTTTAAAATAAGCAACGGAGATGTCCGTTGCTTATTTTAAAGCTGTCTCGCTATGTTAAACCCATTTAACATAGCGAGACAGCTTTAAAAAAAGCAACGGAGATCTCCTTTTAACCTTTTAACAAATAGAACTTTGTCATGTAGTGCCACCCTGACAAAATTGAAGATGGAGGATGCCAATGACAAAGAGCACCCATCACTTTAAAACTCTACATCAGGCCCCAATCACAAAGTCCGACCTCTACTACATTAGAAGAGGTAATTTTCTATGACACAATTTACCTTTCATCACAGAAAAATTGGGGGAGGGAGTCCTTGTATGAAGTGGTACAAATGAACTTTGTAAACATTTGAAAACTATTTACCAACTGTTAATTCTACTGCTACAGTCTTTCTTGTAATAGCTAATGGTAGACTACAAGGGGTGAAACATTAACTTGTTAGGACTGTGACATGAGAGAGTAAAGCCCTGACTAAATCCCAGGTTATCCAGGTTTGATGAGTGAATCAGGCTTCTGATGCTCTGTAAGGTAAGTAGGGGTGTGCTCATCCTGGGTGGAGGAGTGCTCCTTGTGTTAGATTTCCTGGGAAGATTGGGGACATGCAGAAGGGCTATGACTATTAGGGGAATAAGTCAGGGACACTGTCTGACTCAACCAGTCATTGCAAAATCTGATGTATCATCCTGCAAAATGTCTTTCCTTGGACATAATGGGTGTGTACACAGGAAGGGAAAAGCTATGACATAGTGCAAAAACCAAAGTAGAAGGATGACATTATGCCAAAGTGTCTTTACCAGCCCTGGACAGGAGTCAAGTATAGCTCAACAGAGGTGGGGGTTGACCTGGTGACCAAGAAGAGAAATGTGTAGCAGTCTAGTGGTAATCTATGCAGAATCAAAGAAAAGGGGGTAAAACTAGCTTATTAGATTGTAATATATCCACTGCTTCATATCAGCTAGTGTAATATATCCACCGCTTCATATCAGCTAGTGTAATATATCCACCGCTTCATATCAGCTAGTGTAATATATCCACTGCTTCATATCAGCTAGTTTCATACTAAATAACTAATTCACAACAATTCATATTAAAGTGGATTCTCCTTTCTTATATTCCCTTTCCCTGCTTGCCTGTGGACCATCAAATCTCCTCCTTTTGGTCCCTTTTGTTTAGCATCCCCAGTACAGAGACAGGAGCCATCCAGCAGGGGCTTCATCCAGGCAACCATACAAGTGACATATGCCCTCAATAGCATTCTAGCAATAAGGGCATTATCAGTAAAGCCCTAAACTTTCCCCTGGATATGAATATGTGCTGTGCATAATCATGGAAGTTACTACACCTTCCTGGTACCTTCCCTTGGCACCTGCAGCTGAAGGCTACCACATTCACATCCTACTAAGCTAAGCACACACTTCAGGACCACTCCTGTATATTGTCAACCCTTTTCCAAGTGACTGCAGCACTGGAGGTTCCCAGTCTACTCCTTTGACCAGGTTAGGAATGCCCACCCTCCCCATACAAGTTCCAATAGATGCCCAAGCAGTTAACAGAGCCTGCATCACTTCAGTTACAGTCAGTGATTTTTCTTCTTCTATGCCAATGCAGCCATTTAAAGAAGTTCTTCCTTTTATACTCATTTAATATAAGGGTATTACTATAGATTTAGGGTGGCAGAATCGTTCAGTGGTTACATTTACCACCTGAAATGATTTAGTTTGTAGTCAGTTCATGTCAACAGTATGTTTTAAATGAATTCAGCATGTGACTACTTTGTCCATGTAGATTTTCTCCTGGGGCTCCACTGTCTTTTCACATCCCAAAGCCATGCCAGCTAATGGAACTAGTAATCCACAAAGCTGCAGAGTTTAGCATAGACTGGCATCCAATCCTGGATTACATCCATATAGTATATCTACTGCACTCTGCAACAGACAAGGCCGTGCACAGGATGGTATCACATTTAATGAATCAAAAGAGGTTTGTACCAGCAGGGCACATTTAGACCTAAATAAAAAAGAAATTCATACTCTTCTGTAAAATGGATAAGCAGTTTTATATAACAAGTAATCCAATGGACTCTGTATAATGTGATATTACATTGTATACGCTCCTTTCTTGGATGTGTATTCCTTTCAGCTTGAGCTCACTCCTTTTGCTCCTTCTATGAAAGTAGCTTGCACCCTAAAGATCACTTTGTAAACACATATACCATGTAAGTTTCTTTTCAAACTAACTGTGTATTGCAAACATGTGTGTGCCCCTATTAAATGCCTCTGAATGAGGTGGTAAAGTATCCTTGAACAGCTGTTCTATCTGATTAACAAAGCTACATAAAATAAATAGTAGAAAGGGGAACCAGTGAATATAAAGTCCCATGATAATTAAAATATTAACACTACATGATGTGATATTTGTGAAAGACACAAAATATCTCAGTTGTCCATGCACTAGAGAAAATACTGAAAACTCAAAAAAATACATTGATATCTATACCCCTGCATACCTATGATAATTATGTGTAACTTGAAAAAAGGAAGAACCCCTATGATATTGCAATCTTCTTCTTCTTTCGGCTTTTCCCGGTTAGGGGTCACCATAGCGGATCACCTGTTCACTCATGATTGGCAGTGGAGTTTTACAGTGTCGAGCTGCCAGCCCGGTGTCCAACCTTCCACAGAACGCGCACACACACACACACACACACTCACACACACACACACACACACACACACACACACACACACACACACACACACACACACACACACACACACACACACACCCCTAGGGCCAATTTTGGAGTGTCCAATCCACCTAGAGCATGTCTTTGGGATGTGGGAGGAAACTGGAGCACCCAGAGGAAACCCACATGACCACAGGGAGGACATGCAGACTCCACACAGAAGGCACCTTATTAAAGGATCGAATCACGGAACTTCTTGCTGTGAGGTGACAACACTAACCGCTGCACCACTGTGGCCGCTCCCCTATGATATTACAATCTCTGTCTTAAAATAAATATAAACAGAACTGCGCTTTAGTGATCACAGGTAGGGGTAAATTACTAGAGTGTCATATCTAATCTGCTACACTAATATAGTTGTTTACTGGAAATTACCATATATGCTGAAAACACTTAGACACATTCTATGTGTTTTTGCCATTCGACATGTAAACATTATTCAAATACAGGCAGTGTTCAGCTCTGTAGGTGCAAGTAAATTGGCATTAAAAGTTTGGCAAAGATTTTGACAGTATTCAGTCTTACATTTATAGCATACATGCACCATCAATGTGTAGACATTCTTTCATTAGTGAAGTAAGGCAGGGCAGTGTCCTGATGTGGGGTATGAACCATGATCTCAATGTGGACATTTATAGTCATGCCCTCTCTCCCAGAGATCTGCCCAGAAAAAACAGAAGTCATCAACAGTTCCTGGTCTGTTAAATGTGAAAGACATCTACTGTGTCATCTCTTTTCCAGCCACCAAGAGATGGTGGAAGAATGGAAGATGTGTGTGCTAAGGGGTGGGATGGGGGGAATACAATATGTGACAAACAGGATAAAGTACTGTAGTTCAATTTTACTTTCAGTTCTGTGCGATGCAGGAAGCTACCCTACTGAATCTCTGGTAACAGTTTCCTCTGCTGCCCCTTTTTGATGTATAAAGGTGACAACATAGATGTAACGCAGAAAAAATAAAATAAAAAGATTGCTTCAAATAACAAAATATACTAAAGTAAAATGAAAAACATGTCTAAATAACAGTGCTGTATTAATTTCTTAACATTTAGAAACAGTGGCGGCTGGTGACTTCAAATCGAAGTGGGGCTGCAGGAGACAGATGAATGGGTGGGGCCAATAGGAAGGGGTGTGACCAACTAGAAACGGGAGGAGCTATGCTCAAAACCACAAAAACTGGAACTTTAATTAAATATGCTGCCCTGGGTGCCAAACCGTCATTATGAGAGTCCAACCAAGACAAAATGAAATGTAGAAGAAAACAAATATTTGAATGCATTGGCTGCATGACAGCTTACTTAATATCTAGATGGAAACAAAAAGGTTGTGAGGCATGAAAAAAAATTACTTTTTAAATACATTACTGGAATTCCAGCCAAAATCAAGTACAAGAAAAACAAGCAGCACTCATCTCAAACCACTGCAGTTCTAATTATAATAAGAAGTTATGTACCTACCATAATGTTCCATGTTAGTTGTCTTCTTCTCGCCTTCTTTCTTGCTGGTTGGGTTCGGAGCCGATCCTCGGCTCTGACTCGGCCATCTTCAAAAGCTCGAGAGCTGCTTATTGGCTCGAGGCCCCCCTATATCCCATGATGCCTGGTGCTAGATACCCAGATCTCGTTTGGTAAACCTAACTACAGACATAATAATAACAATTATAATAATAATACAGTAAACATGTAGTAGGATGCATGAACCTACTGGAGAGACTGATAGTGAGAAGTAATAGCCAGAGAAGACTCAGCTAGTGATAAAAAAAAACATAAGGAACTCTTCTCGGTCTACTAGGATAGGGGGATGGAGGTTGGGACGCAAGAAAGAAGGCAAGAAGAAGACAACTAACATGGAACGTTATGGTAGGTACATAACTTTTTAATGTTAAGTTGTCTGTCTCGCCTTCATTCTTGCTGGTTGGGACTGCGTCCCTAGCACCTCAATCCTGGGTGGCTCATCGGAATAGACTCTTCAGAACAGTGGAACCAAAATCAGCTCTGCTCCTGGAGGCCACATCCAGCTTATAATGTGAAATGAAGGTATGAGGATTGGCCCATGTAGCTGCCACACAAATAGTTTCCATTGGCAATCTTGCCTGAAAGGCCACTGAAGTAACTAGAGCTCTAGTGGAGTGACCTTTTGGTTTAGCAGGAAGCTCTTTATTCCTTAACTGATATATAAATGTAATAATAGATGTCAACCACCTAGATAAGGTTACTTTCGACACTGGTATACCTTGTTTACCCTCAGCATAGGACAGGAACAACTGGTCTGATTTTCTGATTTGCTTGGTTCTATGCAAGTAAAAGCATAATTGTCTATGAACGTCCAACTGATGTAATTTGTATTCCGCTTTGTTGGAATAATTTGGAAAAAACACTGTCAATGGATTGATTCAAGTTATTATCAGAAGCAACCTTTGGAAGAAAGGAAGGGTTAGTCCAAAGAGAAACTTTATCATTGTGAAAAACTAGGTAAGGAGGACGAACACAAAGAGCCTGAAGTTCAGAAACTCTTCTAGCCAACGTAATTGCAACCAGAAGAAGGGTTTTCCAAGAAAGAAACTTCAAAGAACAAGAAGCTGCAGGTTCAAAGGGGGGCAGTGTCAGGGAAGCTAAAATCAAATTCAGATACCACAGAGGCGGGGGATCTCTTACTGGGGGCCTGAGTAGAGTGGTCCCTTTAAGAAAGGCTTTACAAAGCTTATGGGACATGATGCTTGTATCAGCTATGTCTATATGAAAGTTTGAAATTGCAGCTAGCTGAACTCTAATTGTGGCAAAAGAGGATCCAGCTCAAAAAAGTTCTGCTAGAAATTCTAAAATATGGTGCATAGGGACTGAAAAGGGATTTATATTCCTGGTCTCTGCCCATAAGGAAAAACGTTTCCACTTACTAGCATAAGTTTTTCTAGTGGTAGACTTATGCGAGGATAAGTTGATTTCACGCACCGAGTGGGAGATGTTCGGAAGCCTGGCTAAGGTCGGAAGTGGAGCAACCAACCAGTGAGCTGGAGAGATTGAAGAGATTAGTGCAGCCCACCCGATTGATGGATCAGGAGGTCTGGAAGTGGGTCCAGGGTCCAGGGCTGCTCCAGAAGGTGATGATGCAGGAATGGGAACCAAATTTGTCAAGGCCAGTAAGGGGCAATGAGGATCATCTTGCGTCCCAATGTGGTAGCTTTCTGTATTAGTTTGGGAATCAGGGGAAACAGAGGGAATGCATAAAGAAGTCCCTGAGGCCAATCATGAACTAGAGTGTCTCTGGGGAAGTGTCCGGGAAGAGGGAGGAGAGAGAAGAAATTGTCGCACTTGCTGTTGAAGGGGGTGGCAAAAAGGTTGCAGCAAGGCTGACCCCATTTGCAGAAGATTTTGTCCGCCACAGTCTGATTGAGAGACCACTCGTGAGGCATGAGAATTGCTCTGCTCAGCCTGTCTGCTATAACATTGGACTTCCCAGGGATGTGCGCTGCTATCAGAAACCGTTGGGAAGAGATCGCCCACTGCCAAAGTCTGAGTGCTTCTCAACATAAGGGGTAGGACTTGGTTTCGCCCTGTTTGTTGATGTACCATACTACTGACATATTGTCTGTTTGAATTGCAATGGCCCCGGTGGGAAGAGAGTTCTGAAGAGCTTGCAACGCTAAAAGCACGGCCCTCATCTCCAAGATGTTGATATGCAGATGGTACTCGTGAGGCTGCCAAGTGCCTTGGACTGTTCTGCCCTGAAAATGGCCCCGCCACCCAATCAGGGAGGCATCCATGGTCACTGTAGCTACTGGAGGAGGAAGAACAAATGGTCTGCCCTGGTGTAATGATGGGGAAACCATCCACCAAACAAGATGGTTTTTGCATGACTGTGTGATCATTATCATGTGAGACATTGGGATGTGCTGGAAGGACCATTGTGTGAACAGCATCCACTGAAGAATCCTTATGTGAAAACGTGCAAGGGGGACTAGTATGATAGCCACTGCCATGAGACCCAATGTTCTTAGGACGAATCTGGCCTGAATTTTTTTGCATCCTAATAAGACCTGCACATGTCGTCGAATGTCTAACACTCTGTCTACTGGAAGTCTCGCTGACATGTCCTTTGTATTTAAGTTTGCACCTATAAAGGTGATAGATTGACAAGGCAACAATGCAGACATTTCGAAATTTATTGTGATGCCTATTTTGGAGCAAGTTTGGATGGTGTAGTCTCTGGCTCGCAGCAGGTGATGCCTGGTAGCTGCAGTAAGGAGCCAGTCATCTAAATATGGAAACACCTGGAATCCTTGCCATCTCAGGTGAGTGGTAACTACTGCCAAACATTTGGTGAACACCCTGGGGGCTGTGGTGAGACCAAAGGGCAGAGCTCTGAACTGATAATGATTGTCTCCCAGCCGGAAGCGGAGGAATCTTCAGGAGAGTCTGTCCATTTTGATATGGTAGTACACGTCCTGAAGATCTATGGAGCACATCCAATTGTCCTGACCCAGAAAGGGTAAAATGGACTGTAGCGTGACCATCCGGAACTTCATTCTTTGAACAGACCTGCTTATAGTCTGCTGAGATCCAGAATGAGTCTCCAGTCCCCTGTCTTTTTTGGTACCAAAAAGAACCTTGAGTAAATTCCGGATCCTTGCTGGTCTGCCTGGACTGATAGGATGGCTCTTTTTCTTGGCAGTTTTGAAATTTCTTGAACTGCTCGATCCCTTAGATTGGGTGGAGCATCTGGAAGGGATTTGTTGGAAATCTGTGGAGTGCGAAGGAAGGGGATTTTGTAGCCTTCGGATATGATAGACAGTACCCATTTGTCTTGTGTTATACTTTGCCAGGCTTTTGGGTACAGCGATAATCTTCCCCCGACTGCCTCCAAAGGTGGACAGCCAGGCAGCACTTCAGGGATGCTGGAAGGGCTTGTCAGAGAAAGATTCTCTTTGGCCCTGATTTTGCAGACCCCCTCTGCCCCTAGGGCGGCGTCTATTGTTGTTCCCTCCTCTGCCCCTGGAGGGGAACTCTCCATGTGTGTCAGGCACAGCTCCCTGGGGTTTCCGGAACCACATTTTCCCACTCTTCTGACCCTTGGGATACGGTCTTGAAGGAGTGGAAAAATGGACTCCCACAGCAGAGAGAGTCTTGCCCTCCCATTCACACCTGGTAAGGGTATCCTTCACCTGGGGTCCAAACAGAGCAGAACCATCAAAGGGGGTGTTGGTGAAAGATGCCCTGAAGGGTTCCGCAAAGTTGCATAACCGCATCCAAGCATGCCTCCTCAAAGCCACGCCTGTGCCTGCGGCCCTACTCGCACCATCGGCTGCATAAGAGATGAGCCGCATGGAGGAGTTTACTACCGAATTAAGAGTCGCCAGCTGGAAGGAAACCTTAGCCTGAGCCCCCGCAGCTGATGGATCTTGAAGGGTATCTCCTAGCTGTTTAAGGAGATCCCTTTGAAGGAGGGTAAAGTGGCACAAGTAGTTCAGCGACCTCATGGAGAAGGTCGCTGAGGAAAACATCCACTTCCCATATCTGTCCATCGTCCTAGATTCCTTATTAGGGGGATGGACAGACAAAGAAGTTTCAGCCAACTCCTTTTTTGTGGCCGCTGCTACCACCATGGCATCAATGGGAACACCCTTGGTCAGAAATTGCTTGTCTTGTGGGGCAGTAATAAATTTTGTAGGCCTGCGAGGAGTTGGTTCCATTGTCTCTGGAGCTGACCATGCCTTTTGAGCCACCACAGACATCAGTGGATCGAAAGGCAGAGACACCCAGGAGGTGGAGGGTCAAGATCCAAATGCATCCAGGAATACCGACTCATCCTTGGAAGGGTTAAGGGTAGTCCAGTTCCCCCTCTGCCTAAGAATCTCAAGGATGTCTGAGAAGGAGATGTCCTCAGAGGGGGATCTCGGGGACCCTTCCGACTCCTCCAAGTCAGTATCTGAAGTGACAGACTCAGGGGAGTCAACATGCTTCCTCTTGCATTTCCTCTTTTGAGGGAGCTCCTCTGAATGAACGGGGGAGGCCTCGGAAGAGGAAGATACACCCAATGGGGTGCCCTGGAGAGCTTGTTCCCCATGCTTGGGGTCTGGAGGAGGGGCAGATCCAAGGAAATTACAGTCCCAGTGTACTCAGCCTTCATTAGAAAAATAGAGTACAGTATACCATATGGCATTAATTTGACTAGGCACTTACATAAGCTGGAGTGACCTCAGAGGTTCCTCACAAAGAAAATACAGGGTATAAAGAACATGAACTACGCAGACATACTGAAAGCCCTATCCCTGTACTTTGTCTCCTACTGACTATTAAGGGGTGACCTATGTCTGGCCTACAAGGCACCCACAGATCCAGCCCTGAAGGAGCTACTACACATCCGCAAGTCAAACAGCATAAGGGCCACCCAATCCTTATGCTGGACAGACAGCTGTGTTGTCTCAAAGCTTGACCCTTCTTTGGAACAGGCTTCCTACTCACATTAAGCATAGTCCTTCCCTGACCCTCTTCAAACGCAGTTTGGATCAATGGATGGTGAATCGCAAATTCACACCTGGGGTAGTGCCTTATGGGCAGGGGCAATCTGTAAGACAATCATGCACAGGCACAAATCCATACCATCCTCTTGCCCATAGGGGTCATACACTGGGTAAAATTGTGTTATATTGGCCAGACTTGTAACAGCCCTTAAGCCGTTAGCCTAGTAATCACCTATGAACCTATGAAAGTTTATACACACATTTTCCTGAGCTAATACATCTCATATAAATATCTGGAATATACAATCAACTGAAAAAAATAAAAGTACAGCACATGAAGAAATAATCAATACAAGCTTTGTGTCACATTACGGCTGCAGTTCATTTATCTGGCAACATGTTCCTTTAAAGCATACTTAAAAACACAGCTCTGAGATGGACCATATTCAAGTGAAGTGTTTTGGGCAAGAAGCAAACCCATACCTATTTATAGATTTAGTGACATGTAAAGACAATACAGGACTGAAGCACACATCAAGCCTCACCTCAGGTAATATGGGACCAAAGCCAAACACTTTGGTGGGTAGATTAATCTATGGGCAAACTGCAGCAGTAGAGAAGAAAGGCAGTGCTCAAAATTCAAGCCAGTTTAGGCCACATAGTAAAAGGCAAGGGTGTATTGTTCCACAACAGCCTGCAGCAAATCAGGAAATTTTTTACATCCTAATCAAAGGTTAGGAATTAGTGGTGAAGATAAATTACTGAGCAGTGTGCTAAGTAAAAGAGAAAAGGCAATTAAGTACATTGCTGCAGTGTTTTGCCTTGCAGTGGGGAAAATGCATGATTTTGCCTGTAAGTATGTCCTACCTTTTTGATGATTTTTGATCATGACAAATTTTTAATTCCTAGCAGTTTATTGCAGTCTACTACCTGAATTCCTGAACCATTTAGCATGTAAAATTCAGTTTCACAGACATTAAAACAAAACTATATAAGAACATGTTTTTGCAGGAGCATGCGTTCCCCTGTATCCACCCACCTTATAATGCCAACTCGTCAATCGTACAACAGTGAAGAAAGAGTAATCACTAAATAAAGGAAAAGTCCTGTCCTCACTCTTATGGGGTGACAGCAAAACTGATACAAACAAAGAACACTGCAAAACGAATGACGACATTGAAACTAAACCCTTAAAATAGCTTTCATTCGCTGAAAGGAAAGTGTCATTCATCTTAGCTGATTCACAGGTATGGCCTATGTTATTCTTCCCTTCGCTAAATAAGCATAACACATACATACACACACACACACACACACACACACACACACACACAGCAGTACAGATGCAACATTCCACTTATGTAGAAACCCTCTGAGGCTAAGCTGCCTGATGGGATAAGTGTAAGCTGCATGATATTGTAGGGGACACTGCATACTCACCTGGAAAGAGAAAATGGTAGAACATTAAGAAAAAAGTTTTTAGTGGCAAGATTTGATAATGAATGGATACCCGCCACCCAAGGTTTTCTATGGAACAGACATGAATTTAGCAGTTGGGAATCCCCCAGACACACAATGCCAAGTGTTTTAGTGAGTGTATATGACCACCACACCAAGAAGAAAAGAAACTCTGTACTTACTTCTTTTTTTTACAGCTGCTGTGTCACGTCGGTCCAGCGAACGAAATTAGGCCACCAAGGCAAGCAAATAAAATCCACCACAAGTCCACAACTAAAACTGGCTGCAACTGTTTGCTTCTCGCTCTTTTCCCAGCACATAAAGCCCGGGAAGAGAGCGACAACCAATCAGCAGCCATTTAGCCCATCCACGTCATGTACGTGCCTGCGGACATGGCAGTCCGAACCCCTTCCAATTCTATGCGGTTCCAAACCGCATAGACTGCTGGGCATCACACTGATGCCTTAATTCACTATCCGGATTGCAGAGCTCTAAGATAAAAAGAGAGAAAAAAAAACGTATTTTTTCAAAACCGCCACAACCCGGAATTCGAAAGTGCGCATGCTCATACTTGCAGACGAGTCAGTCGGTGTAAAGCAGCCGGCTGATAAGAGAATGAGAAAGACTCAAGACAGTAAAAATTAAATAACTAAAAAGTACTTTTTTCTTGCTGAGGGGCCTGCAGTCCAGCAGTCCGATAGCACAAGCCGCCCCTGTTTAGAAAAGAACCTAAACTTAAACTCAAAAACCTAGTACATCACTCAGCCAAAAGGCCTCTTAGATCATCAAGCAAACTACTACTAGAAGTCACCAACAGCTACAATAGCTTTGGAGATACACTATATAGTAGTTCAGTAGCTACAAAATGGAACTCTGTCCCCACTAGCATTCAAAACACATCATCCAAAGCCTCCTTTAAAGACCTCATCAGGCAACATCTCAAGCAAAGTTGGCAGTGCCATGATTGTTCCCCAGGCTAGTGAAAGCAGATAAGGTACACATACTAAACCTAGAGTACTTGATAATAGTGTTCAGTCTTACTCACAAACACTGGCTAATCTACAATGTATGTACTGTACCTGTGTACTATGTATGTATTTTACCTATGTTCCAAATTTCAGCTGTACACCACAAATCTATTTTATTTGCGTCTTTCGGCTTTTCCCAGTTAGGGGTCGCCACAGTGGAACTCCGGTCCGCTAATGATTGGTAGCTGATTTTTACGTGCCAAGTTACCAGCCCTGATGCACAACCTTCAATGAAGGTACACCCATTCACGCATGTCTCCACGCAGAAGACGCTCTAGCTGAGAATCAAACCGGACAGGCATCTTACTGTGAGTCGACAATGCTACACAAATCTATTAATTACCTTTATTTTTAAATTAATATTTTGTTGTTTGATCTCTCCACTGTAACTGTTGATGTGCCGCATACCACTGTAAAAACATGTCTTTTGTAATTTGTGTGTATACTGATCATGTCCAAATAACTAAATGTATCTGTAATTTTTCAATGTGGAGCTTTTCTCCCCAGGCCTCTGCTGAAAAAGGGCCTTTTCGGCTCAGTCAGACATCCCCGGTTGTTGTATGCCCATTCACGTCACACATGTCTCCGCACAGAAAACGCTCTAGCTGAGAATTGAACAGGACAACATCTTACTGTGAGACAACAATGCTACTGCAGCACCACCACCGCAGCTCAGACACCCCCGGTTAACAAATGTAAAAGAAATAAATAAAAACAGTATAAAACCAATGCAAAGAGAAAACAGCTATTCTTTACTGGAGTTAAATTCTGCAGAAATAGTGAATGTTTTCCTTTTTGGGCTTGAAGTTAATGAAGCTGTGCTGAATAAACAGATAGGTACAATAATATTATAATGTTAGCGCAAACTGGAAGTTGAGCAAAATGTTTAAGCAAGGTGTGCCACTGTGATGCTTGGGTAGGTGAAAGTGAAATAGGAAGGACTGAGGATATCACTAATACCTCAGAGGGCAAGCAAGTCAAAGGTGATGACTAGAGACAACAGATGGAAGTGATATAAAGTATGTGGGTCAGGTCATGGAATCAGGAGGGGCCATGCTACCCCTGTATAAAATAACAAGATCTCATGGGGAAAGCAAATGCTATACTATACATAGCTTAACAGCCAATCTTCAATATGGGGAGAACCAAGTTAACCAATGGGCTGTCACTCATTTGCTAATCAGTAGAATTTGAGGGCATTGGAAAGCAGTTACATATCAATCAATAGACAGGATGTGGGAGATCAAGTCAACCAGTGGGAGAAGTGAATTTAACTGTACTCCATCTACTTTTGACAAATAAAGTAAATGGCCAGAAAATTCAATGAGAGACCAATAATGAAATATGATTAGCCAGGCCAGTAGCATAAAGGGATACAACCTTGTCTACAGCCCAGGTAACCCAAGTTCAATTAGTAGATCTGGCACTTGATGAGACTCACAAGAAAGGATGGCCATGCCCTTCATGGAGGGAGGACGGAGCGGGAGATGGGTCTGTCTGGAGAACACATCTGGGGTTTGATTTGCCTGTTAAAGACTGTGGAAAAACCTGCAAGGTGTTGCCTGATGTTGGAAAGACATCCTGCTGACATCAGCCCTCTGCAGAAGTGAGACACAGTTCAACATTGATGCCCAGTGCCCATTCTGCCCTTTGGGTGTTACTGAACATGTGCAAGGGTGGGAAATAAAACAGATGACATTCAACAACACACTGATACTGGTCCAGGGTCCTCAATGCCCAAAGTCTTGGATTGGGTATACCACAGCAGATGCTAAGGCAGGTCTGGCTGACCCAATGGATGAAAGGGAAAGTGGGGTTAATGAATGGCCAGCTGTGGAGAGCAAAAAAGTTGCAAAAAAATGAAATGCATTTGTCCTGCATGTAACAGAAAGAATCCATTGGTATGGATCTACCA
This sequence comes from Protopterus annectens, assembly GCF_019279795.1. Lineage (NCBI taxonomy): Eukaryota > Metazoa > Chordata > Ceratodontiformes > Protopteridae > Protopterus > Protopterus annectens. The sequence goes on along the minus strand of NC_056750.1, from coordinate 754,845,529 downwards.
AGACGATTGTGCTGGAGCAGAAAAACAGAGCTATAAGGAAAGGTTGCTCTTGCCTTCCAACAATAACTGAACAAGGAACTGACAGCAGCAATGGTTTTCACCCAGGCTTGACATACTGTGGCAAGGGTTGGAGAAGAGGACTTCATCATAGCAGAGGCCTGAAGCAGCTTAAGTGTTCTTATCCTGGGGAATCACCCAAGGAAGACACAACTCAGTATGGAGAGAAGAGCCCATGCAACCAGGAAAGACTAATAGCTTCAGGCTGCTTACAGAGACAACAAAGTGATTTCAGCTATATAGTGAGGAGACAACAGGTTGGGAGTCTTTCTAATGTACAGAGGCATGAGGTAGGAAAACAAAGGCGAAGTGAGGAAAAATAAATCAGTTGAGAGAAACAGTGGTGGATAGTGAGCCTGTTAACTCCAAAAACTAATTTCTGAGTACTTATACTAAAGAGGACGTTTATGCTACAAGTGTTGAGGATGATAGGAAGGGAATACTAACGTAATGCTGGTGTGAAGGAAAACAGAAAAAACAGGAGACAACATGACCAAGCATAAACTTAAGTAAAAGCAACCCAGCCCCCAGTATAAAAAGAAGTGGGACATAGTAGAATGCAAAAAAAGACTAAACCCACTACTATAATTAGTAATGAAATTAATAGGACATAAAAAGACAGTAAACATTCTAGTCATTTGTATTTTGTTACAGATTCACTGGTTCTGTATCTGACTCCATTGTGATGATTTCATAGGTTCATAGGTTAGTACTAGGCTAATTGCTCTTATGGGCCATTTTAAGCCTAGCCAATTACCTCATGTCAGAATCAAACCCTGCACCTTGTGCTTCTAAGGTAAGCACCTTAACCATTACGTCAACCTCCCACCCCTCATTGATAAGACTGGCCAAGACTAGAGGACAAGATCATTATATTAATGCTTGAAGAAAAGTCTATTATGCTATTTCCACTGATAATATAATTCTTTTGTACCTCTCTGTTTATTAAAGTTTGCTGAAATCTGGAAAATTCAACTTCAAAAAAAGATGCCATTTGCATTACACTTTGTATCTGCTTTTGATTTTAAGTTTTGCATTCATAACTCTGTTACATGTTTTTGACAGTTGCTGGGTTACTTGGGAAGTTGTATGTTACTCTAGAGGTATGTTTACTATGATAAAATATATGAAGGAAAATCTATGTCTAAACCAAAGAAATTCCACTTGGTTCTAATAATAATAAAGTTCAATGATATTTAAAAAGAAATCTCACATCAAAAATAAACCACTCAAGTGCTGGGAAACTGAAACACTTTTTTCACAAAACAAGGTTTTTAATTCAAGTTTACTATTTTATATGGGTTAGTTATTTGTGACATTCATTTTTATTTACATATTTCAAATTAATGTAAGATTAAGAATTGTGTAGTATCCGAGGAAATGAGAAGAAATGATGGACACTGCATTTAATGTGCTCTGTGAAGTCAGTTCAGGATACTAAAATTAATGTCTTTCGCCTTTTCCTGGTTAGGGGTCACCACAGCGGAACTCCGGTCCGCTAATGATTGGCAGTGAATTTTTACGGTGCCGAGGTACCAGCCCAACGCCCATCCTTCAAAGAAGGCACACACATTCACACACGCACCTACCTGCAAGTCTTTAAATGTCACGACCGTGGGAAGGATATGCAGACTCCGCACAGAAGGTGCTCCAGCCAAAAATCGAACCGGAGAACCTCTTGCTGTGAGGTGACAACGCTAACCGCTGCACCACCGTGGCTGAAGTCTGTTCAGGATGAAATGTGAAATATATGTAATTTCTTAATTTCTGTCATAGTCCTTGGTATTACCTCATATTTGTGCCCTGTTCCTCTTAAAAACTTTTAATTTTCTTCTAAGTCATTGAAGATTCAGTCAGTAAGTAATTATTAATGACAGATATTAAGTTTCATACTTCACATTGTTCAAAAAATGCATGCTGATGCAAAACGTGTTGTTCTTTTATCTTTTAATATAATTAAAGCAGTATTTTAAAAATGTCCATGATTTTGAGGTTTTGTCACAACATAATTTTTGGTTTTGTCCCTTATTCTTGAATGAATATGTTGACAACTATGCAGAAGTGGACAGAAGTAAACATATCTACAGTTTGCAGATGATAAACCACATGGCAGCTTTGCTACAATATTATCTGACTATTATATTCATCAGCTAAGAAACGTCATGGAATTTTATATAAACAAATCTTGAATTCTGTATTTAAGCTGTTCTTTTTGCAAATTATTGCAGGTTTTGAATGCACTGCAATTTATTATTTTTAGTTACTGAGAATAAATTAAAAGCATGAGTGTACTGATAACACGTAATGACTGATTTTGTGTTTTCTGTATTCTTTTGAGTTTGTCTTATTAAAAAGGTGACCATTATAAAATCTTTAGTTTATTCTTATTTCTGCATTTTTACACTGCTGTTTTATATGCTGTGAAGGAGAAATTTCCTGCGTGTTTTTGATTTTTTTGCTGGACTAATTTCTACTTTTTAACATATAGGACCCCCTTAAAGATGTATTGAATTATATGTATTACATCAGGGCCATATGAGCAATATGTCTAAGTATAAGCACATGATATTTATTTTTCATTCCTTTCATAATAATTTGAGTTACATCAGGAGCAAATTATTAGCCTAGAGAAATGGATGATTTTCCTGCACTGAGAGAGGACAGCTGTCAGCTGAAATGATTGCTAATTTCAGGACCATATGAAGACTACTGTTATTAGTTGTGCAACACCTGAGACAACATTCAAGAAAAAAGATGTACTATAGATCCCTAGGCACTTCTATGACATTTATTAATGCTCAGGTTAACTGTGTGTAACATATATAGTTCTATAAAAATGTAATTAATTACACAAGTTAAAACGGGCATGCATGGATAATAAATCCATAAATATAAGCACATGTCGTTTGCCCATTTCTTTACTTCCTTTTGTCTCAGGGGTATATGAACTGTATAATGACATAGAATCATTTATAGGACCTCCCTGTTAACAGCATTGTAAATCTGGCAGAACAGTAGCAGTAAGACATACACGAGTAGAATATTGTGTGTGCATCCGTATAATGGGATGTAAACAGCATATTTATTGCTCATATAGAAATCATGTCCTTTAATACTGGCATCCCTATAAAATGTTTTAGCTGAGAACAATATACCATAGCTGTTACAAAGAACTAAAAATCAGGTTATAGGATGCATTGTGGCTATCATATTCCATTATTTGTAAGAAAACATTTGTTAGCATCTGACTGTTTATACGCACTCACTTAATATTCCCTTTTTATTTAGCTTATGAAATATCACATTTAATAAATCTCATGCTCGACCCTTCTCCTTTACAGCTTTGTTCCATTGACTAAACTGGCACTAAGTGAGCTATCATTTGTTCCAAAGACCCTGCATGAACAGAATAAATAAACCTTTGGCTGCTTTCCAGGTCTGGAGACCCATGTTCTTTCAATTCTGCTGCTGGAAATCAGCCAAACCTTATCCTTGAGATGGTTCAGGTTTAACAAAGCAATATAGACAATTCCTGACAAATTGCTCACTAAATTCATATTTATACATTTCTTTTTTGAATGTTAAAAGTATTAGAGAGAGCACCTTTTCAAATTATGAGCTTAATAGCTGTTGCAGCTTATTAAAAAAAGGCCAAGTTGCATTTAGTATTTTAAATAGGGCAGGGGTACATAATGAGTTACTTAAAAGCATAATTAAAAAAATATATATATAAAAAAAATAACAACAAAAAATGAACTAAAAGTAGTTTGTTACCAATGGCTTCACTACTTGTCTTCACAACCATTCAGATTTATAGATTGTTGTTATTAAAGTTAAGAGTGAGCAGTCCTATTAATAAACTATGTTCATGGAATCTAAAAGTTCTGAGCAACAGAATTCAGTGAAATGTGTTTCATTAAACAACTTCCACTGAGATATTACCTGTCACCCAGTTCCCTAACAAGGTATAAAAGCATACCTCAAGGGGCAGGAAAATGTAAAACATGTCTCTCCATAGTGTAAGCTGGGGAATGTTAAGATAAGCTACAAGTGTGTGGTGTGCAAGGTGAAGCTATTAAATAATATATTTCTGGCTTTCTCCCATCCAAAAGAAAAAAAACTCTGCAAGGACTTTGGCTAAACACTTATTAGCTTTGCTGTATTGTGTAAAGAGAAATTCTATAAAGTACATTTCAGTGAAATATCAGTACTTATGTATTATCGCAACCAGATTCGGAACTGCAAAAGCTGCTGACATTCTAGCCATTCTGCAGCCACAAAATGGTGTCGGGCTCTTTTGGGAACTGCTGTGTCTCACAGAAGTGTCAGGAAGTCCCAGGAAATCAGATGAAATGAAACCAAGTATGAAAAGCAAGGCAACGACTGTCATTCCCACTGATGTGTTAACGTGACATTACATCCACAACTGTCAAATAAATATTTTTGCTCAAGTAATGTTTTTACACATAGAAGTAAGGAAAACAAAACTGCATACTACAAACACATTCTTTCATAGCCATTCAAGCACACACACACACAGAAAGGTATCGATGTGATCAGTTTTCATTGACAGGGTTCAAACGGCCAGTTCAATCTGCCCAGAACACTGTTACACACGGCCATGCACTCTGATTGTAAACAAGTCTGTGCAGCTCAGCTGTGGACACAGTTAAAAACCCTGTAAAATACCAAACCGCTCATGAGCTGTTTGATGCACTTGCAGAAGCATTCCTGCCCTCTAAGTGAAGTAGCTACCTTTACACAGCCTGTACAATAGGTAATTGAAATGATGAATGAGTGAATGGCTGGCAGGTGTTTGATGTCAGACTCCCTACTAAGAAGTGAAACACCTTCGGCCTTTTCTGTTGTAAGATTTGCAATACAATGTCATCGTTGGTGGAAGTTTATACACATGATCTTTTTACCTGTACCTTAGTTTCAGTACCTTTTTTCTATAGGAGAACGGCTTTCAAATGAGCCGCTTCTGCCATTCCAAATCTGGTTGCAATAATATGAAAGTACCGAAATATCTTTACTCTAAACTGAATGACGTTATCTTCAAACATCTACCTAACTTTTCACTTAGGTTCATAGGTTCATAGGTTCATACTAGGCTATCTGCCTGAGGGCATTTACAAGCCTAGCCCATCGTTTTGTGGCTTACGCCACCCCTTTAGTATGGGGAACTATACCCATTATTTTGCTGTGCCTCTGTCGAGCAGTGACACTGAGGTAATCCCTGGGGTATATCTGCGATCTCCCATCCATTGGTCAAGATTTCTCTTGAACAAGGCCAGCGAGGTGCTCTGCCTCACATGTACCGGGATTTTGTTCCACAGCATAGGGAGTCTTTGGGTGATGAATCTATCCCTCCAGCACGTCCTATTAATAGCCGTGTCGAGGTTTAAGTCTCCGCCCTTGTGGCTCTGATGGATCTAGATTTTTGAGGTGAAGCATATTCATCAAATCTGGGTTTGACATGGCCTTGTATGTTAGGCAAAGGTCACCTCTGAGCAAGCGTGGCGACTGAATAGAGCTGGAGTTCTTTCAGTCGGGCAGCATAGGACAGATTTTTGAGACCCTTTATCCTTTTGGTGAGGAACTTTTGTGGCCTCTCCAGCTGCTGCAAGTGTCGGGTCAGATACATTCCGAATGGGGCATTGTACTCAATCATTGGTCTGATGAGTGATGAGTAAAGGTAGACTATGACCTCCATTGATCTAGATGAGAATCCCTTCATGATAAGGTGGGCAATGTAGAAGGTCTTCCTAACTACTTTAGCTACATGGGTGTCGAATGACAGACTACTATCAACCTGGGTCCCCAGGTCCCTGATAACTTCTTCTGTGGTCAGTGGATTGCCACCTATTTGGTAGCTAGGGGTAACCTTGTTTTTCCCGAAGGGTATGACTATGCATTTTTTGGCATTTAACTTTAGTCCGTGGCTCTGGCACCAGTTATCCATTTCTGTGAGACCCTTCTGAAGGATATCTGTGTCAGATGTGTTTTCTACTATGGCGCCCAGTTTGCAGTCATCTGCAAACTTTGTCAGCCATAACCCTCCTGTGTTTGCTTGTACTTCGGAAAAGTAGATGCCAAACAAGAGTGGGCCCAGGACTGAGCCCTGTGGGACATCACTTGTGACAGGCTTTGAGTCTGACATGGCGCCAGCAACTCTGACCCTGTGGGTTCTGTCACTCAGCCAGTTTGCAACCCATCTTGTGATGTATGGGTTAACATTTAAGCTGATGAGTTTTTCAATGATACCCGAGTGGGGTATTGTATCGAAGGCCTTAGCCAGATCGAGGTAGGCTGTATGGACTGCCTTTCCCTCATCAATGGCTTTGGTGACTGTTTCGAAAAAGTCAACCAAGTTTAAAAGGCATGATCTGCCTTTGACAAAGCCAAACTGGGTTGGATCCAAAGTCTGCAAATTCCCTATGTCTTTATTTATGAGGTCCATTATGATCCTCTCCATGGCTTTGCAGATAAGGCTTGTCAAGCTAATGGGCCGGTAATTTCCAGGGTCAGTGGAGGCACCGCCTTTGTGCAGTGGGACCACAGTTGCAGTGCGCCACTTCTCATTCATTTCTGCTAAAAAAAAAAAATAAAATTTGTCTGACAAAACTTTATATATATATATATATATATATATATATATATATATATATATATATGGTATTAATATGATTCTTCTTGATTAACTGCTCAAACTATATTCAGACCAAGTCTGTACACAACTGTTGTTGTATTCATTTTTGCATGTGTTACTTTCTCTGCACAGTACTTGTATTTATTACATTCTGGAACTTTAGATCCCGGGCTTCCAGTGAAAATAGGCTGTGGTTTGGCAGATTCTTGCAGAAAATGTGCAACACTGTCAGTGTTTTTACAAGGTAAAGCAGGCCACTACTTTTCCTGAATATTTTCATGCCATAACAAAGTAGATTCCTTCTAGTCACAATGACAGCTCTCCAAAACGTTTCCCTACCCATGCCTCCCATTCTATTCTCCAAAGATGTATAACGTATACAAAAAAATTCCCTTGACCATAAAACATCTATCCATGTTTAGAGCCAGTTTCACATTGTGTCCACTGGCCACCATTTTAACTTCCTGCTACACCACCAAATTTCACTGTCTCAAATATGTTAGCAAAGATTCACTACTCACTTTTACACATCAACTGAACATATGACATTCCCCTGACTCACAGCCTTATCCCACTTTATTTGTTACCCCTCTGTTCAGCATAATACCTGCTTCCTTTTTATCTTGTTTCATATACACAGATCCTTTCCTGCATAACTAACTCCACAGTTACCCTGTCTCTTATCTTTTCGTCGTAGTCACCCATACTGCAATTATCTCACCACTGTCTCCTTACAGCTTACTCTATACATTACCCCTCTTTACCTGATTAGTTACACCCACATAATTGTCCATTTAACAAAGCCAAGTCTCATCAACATGTCTTGAATTCACCCATGTGAGTTCTTATTCTTAGGCATTTTTCCCATATACAATAACCTGGGACCGACCCCAACAGATGTGTGACCCCTGAATACTGCAGTACATATTATTCTTTCTATAAGCTGTCTTACATTCCATACACCTTCAAAGTTTGCATACCTCTGTTTAAGACTTTTACTGTTTAAACTCCCACCTGCTTTTTCAGCATTATTAGCAGAAACTACAACTCTGATTCTCCTGCAGCCCCTTTGTTTACCTCCATCTACTTTGTACCTCAAAATATGCCTCTGCCATTATTCCTTTTGTTTTTACATCAACCTTTGCCTTCCTATCCAGACCCTGTGTTTTCTTGCCTTGTCATCTCCCTCATATTTCATATTCCCCTTCCTCATTTCTCACCTTCCATTCTCATAACTTTATTACCTTCTAGTACTTTTTCATTCTCCATCTGTTCCCTATATTTCACTAAGGTCTGCATACTTCCCTATAACTGTGCAGACAGATGATGGGCACTATGAAAAAAACTACGTTCCAAATCCAAACGTCACACTAGAAAACTGTGTTAATAAAATGCTGAATTAAAAAAAAGTGTAAAAATACAAAGCTTTCAAGCAGACAGCTCTTTCTCAGTGTACACAATACATTGCATTTCCACAGCTTAAATAATTATAGAACCAGTATAATTGATATAAATTAGCCAACCTAATAAACCAGGATAAGTACCCTGGTTTAAATGCAGTAGGTAGCATAAAACCTGTATTAAAAGAGAGATCTTGTTATATATATTTCTCTTTAAGAAATGTTTTAATTATTCATTTATGTAATTAGGTTTATTAGGATGGCTAATTTATATCAATTATACTGGTTCTATAAGTATTTAAGCTTTGGAAATGCAATGTATTGTGAACACTGAAAAACAGCTGTGAGCTTGAAAGCTTTGTATTTATACATATTCTTACTTCAGCATTTTATTAAAACAGTTTTATAGTGTGATATTTGGATTTGGGATTATTTTTTTATGCATTCTGGTGATTCCTTGGATCCTTTGGCTGCTTACCCAAGTTATTTTTGGAGAAAAATTATGTTAGACTCAAGCAACAGACTTTAAATGGTACCATTAATCTTCAAGGGACAATATTTTGCCTGAACTTTTCTTTCAACTTTTCCAATCACTACCTCTTCCTACCTTATACAAAATCCACATCATTTACTTTCAAGATACCAAATGCCACTGGATTTGAAGTATCATCCCATACCCATAGTCAGACTATTCATGAGGTAATAGTCTCATTCCTAATTTTCCCAAGATTTGCAATACTTTTATATGCAATACTCTACAGTTTACGTATTTCATCTACACAACTTTTCATTACTTAAAACACTGATGACCATTCAGGGCAGATATCCCCTCTAAACTTCAGGCTCTATATTAGGTTCACCCGGACAAAGCATCTGGGATGAGGCTACTTAAAACTGTGCTGATCAGCTGGCACAAATCTTCACAGACATTTTTAATATATCTCTCGGCCAGGAAAAAGTGTCCATATGTTTTAAGACCACCAACATCATCCCTCTGCCCAATTAACCATCTCCAGCATCATTAAATGATTACCGGTCAATTACACTTACCTCAGTAGTGACAAAGGGTTCCGAACAATTGGTCAAGGATCACATAGCATCCTGGCTATTGGCTACATTTGATCCTTTACAATTAGGACACAGACCAAATCAATCTACTGTGGATGCCATGGCCTTAACAGTTAATCACACCTTGAGCACCTGGAAAATAAAGACGGTTACATATGCATGCTATTCATAAACTTCAGCTATGCCTTTAATACGGCAATTCCACAACAACTGCTGTCTAAGCTGAGTAATCTAGGCATAGAAAACAAAACATGCAACTGGACCCTTGACTTTCTGACTGAAAGGCGACAAATAGTTTGAGAAGAAAAGCATCACTCAGACAGCATCAACCAAAACACTGGGGTCCCACAAGTTTGCGCACTTAGTTCACTTTTCACATTTCTAACACATGACAGCAAAGCTACAAATCAGTCAAATAAAATCATCAGATTTGCAGATGACATCACAGTAATTGGCCTTATCAAGAAGGAAGATGAGGAGGCCTACAGGGAGGAGGTGAATCAACTCATTCATTGGTGCACTGATAACAACTTAGGACTAAATGTTGGGAAACCAAGGAAATCATCATCAATTTTAGGAAGAAGAATAAACCATACACTCCTATCATCATCAAGGGTGCCATAGTGGAGAAAGTAAATAGCACCAAATTCCTAGTGGTACATTTCTCACAAGACCTAAATTGGGCCACAAACACTTCCTACCTTATAAAGAGAGCCCAACAAGATCTTCACTTCCTAAGGAGACTTTGTAGAGCTAACCTCCCCCCACAGGTCCTACTTACCTTTTACATTGCCACTATTGAGAGCGTACTGAAAAACAGCATTGTTGTCTGGTATGGAAATTGCTCTCAGGCTGATCAGAAGGCAATGGATAAGATTGTTAAACAGGCCACAAAAATCATTGGCTCCAACCTTCAATCCCTACAACACATATATTCAAACAAGTGCTATGGTAGAGTCTGAAAACTATTGAGGGATATACACCATCTGGCTTATGGACTGTTCAAACTCCTGCCAACAAGGAAGCACTACAGAAGCATTAGATGCAGGGCATCCAGATTCCATAACAGCTTTTTCCCACACACTATCAGACTGTCGAACAACAAATCCATAGCCTAACCCACTGAATGGGTAAAACATTACTTATGTGCAATATGTCATAGTTATTCACATAACTCTCTACATAGCTCATTTTATACATCTCTATCTGCACTATGAAAACTGTAAACTATAAGTTCATGGTACATATTGGTGGTGGGCAAGTTTTACATGTGTGCCACTTTTATTTATTTATAGTACTGTTTTTTATATATCCTTATATTTCTACTGAGTTTATTTCTGTTGTTGTATTTGCTTGCATTTTTCTGCTGTAAAAAAGCTTTCAATTTTTTACTTTAATTTTAGTATCATACTTTGATTTTTACTTTTAATTTTTACTAATTTAATCTATCTTCCTTCTGTAAACTGTCATTCTTATGGTATGAGCCAGAGTATCAAAATTTTGTGAAGTGATTTGCACTTTTTCCTCTGTGTTGATCTGTATGACAAAGTTTACTTTGACAAGATATATATCTTCATATAACTTCAAAGAATATATTGCATTACCCTCTGTGCTAATCTTTTTTTATGTATTTATTTATTTAGTTATTTTTGATAACCAGGTAAACCTGCTCAATAGAAGATGTCTTTATAGGTATGTGTTTTTGTATACCTTTATCTGTATGTATATGGGGCTGTGTGATGATGTCATCAATGTTTGACAAGTTTGCTGTTTTCTAATATGAAGGTTGATTTGATTTGTATGCTTTTGGAACTGGTTTTAGAGAACAATACTTTCATTTTTTGGTGAACAGTATTATCTGCAGAGGTTGGTGTAGCTATGGGCACTGCTTGTGCAAATAGCTATGCCAACCTTGTATTAGCATACTGGGAATACAACAAGGTTTTATGTAACAAGGAGTTTACCAGACACATTGTTTACCATAAACATTTTATTGATGATATTTTTCTGCTGTGGAGAGGTACCTGCGAGTTATTACAGGAGTTTATTGAGTTTATGCAGAGTACTACAGAATTTTTGAAGTTTAGTAGTAATTTTTCTTGTGAATCTATAGACTATTTAGATATAAGAATTACCAGATATGCATTAGGTAGGTTTAAGATGGATGTATATAAGAAGTCATGTAAAAAGAATTCCTATTTACTAAAAGCAGCATGCACCCTAGGCACGTTTCCAGGAATGTGCTTAAAGGGCAGGTGTTTCGAATTATTTATTTAGAAACAGGAGAAGATTCTTTAAATTGGGCTCTGAAGGAAGAATTCCTGAAACTAGATTACAAGGCCAGAGAGACTGACTCTTGCATATCTAGTGTGAGGTCTGAAAGAGCCAGTAAAGCTAGACCATTTTTCTCTGGTGAGTTATATCCTGCAACTATACCAACCAGAGAACAAGAAGAAGGCAGACCAGTTAGGTGTGTTTTTACATATTCTAATGATATTAATCTGGTCTGTGATATAATGAGGAGAAACTTGGGTATACTTCGGAGTTGTCCTGAACTGACTAATTTGATAGGCAATAAGCCTGAGTTTTGTTTCAGGAATAATTTCTCTCTCAAGAGGCAACTTTGTTATAGGAATGCTGTAAATGCAATGCATTCCCCATCTTCTGCATGTTATGGTACGTTTCCCTATTTGAACTGTAAGGCTTGCAGATTTATTTATTTTAAGTAAACCTTTAGACATCCTACTCAACAACATGAGATAGAATTTTCTCTGTAAGCAGATTGCAAGACTGCGAATGTGATATATTGCCCTTTCTGGGAATGCTGTTATGTATTCTATATTGAAAAAATGAACCGCTGTTTGAAGGACAGGATTTTAATACACCTCAGAGATATCAGACATAATAAAGACCATCAATGCTGTAGCTACACATGTTTCCACCTTAGGACAATAACATACCTTTAGGTTTTTTATTTTAGAGGTTGCGAAGTTAGGTATGACAGGTGGTGACTTGAGAAACAAAACTGAAGTGAGAGAACAGAGCTGGATCCTACAGTTACATTTACAGTCGTATGGATTTCCTGGGTTAAATTAAATGCTTTCCCTTAAACCAGGTCTAAAGGCATGTTCCTTAACTCATTAGCTTTTTATTATTATTTTTATTATTATTATTATTATTATCAATACTTGACGTTTAAATGAAATGCCTTTATAGGTATGTGTTTTTGTATACCTTTATCTATATGTGGCTTGATGATGATGATGATGATGATGATGATGAATACATCTAGGTAAAAAACTTAATTTTCTAAGTCATGTCAGTACCTTTCAATACTGTTCTTCCTTTAATATGTATGTAGTCCTATCTACACATAGATATTACAGATATGAGTAGGTGCTTTCTCACACAAACACACACACACACACACACACACACACACACAAATATATGTATATAAAGTATGATTTGTAAAGAGTATAGATAAATGTACCTGCACTGTCAGACTGTGTAACATATACATGTAAAGTTCTTAATACCAAAAAGACACTCCACCACTACACACACACAAAACATTACATCCCAAATGACATACAATATCAATGCACATTCATGCTGCAATATTTTTTTTCAGGAGACAAGCCCACTTATTCCTCAAGCATGAGGGAGCTGCAGACCATACATCCCTGTAAATTATGGATATCTAGTATTACATTGCACAACAGTGGTGAAATGGCATATTCCCTATCTCCTCTGTTTTGCAACCTCATATGATTAACTCCTTGGCATTTTCAATGTAGCATGCATTCAGTTGATTGAGACACAGCTCAGTGTATCCAGTGATCTGTGGATTGAATGTCGCTCATGTATAAACATGTGTATGTGTGGGTTTGCATGCAGTGCATTATATGACTTCTTCCTCTTCTTTCGGCTTTTCCCGGTTAGGGGTCGCCACAGTGGATCATCTGTCCACTCATGATTGGCAGTGGAGTTTTAGGGTGTCGAGTTGCCAGACCGGTGCCCAACCTTCCACAGAAGGCATACACATGCACACACTCACACCTAGGGCCAATTTAGAGTGTCCAATCCACCTACTGCATGTCTTTGGGATGTGGGAGGAAACTGGAGCACCCGGAGGAAACCCACGCGACCACAGGGAGGATATGCAGACTCCACACAGAAGGCACCCCAGCCGAGAATCGAACCGGAGAACCTCTTGCTGTGAGGTGACAACGCTAACCGCTGCACCACCGTGGCCGCCCCAGTGCATTATATGACTATATTACTTTTAATCAAAGACTTTTTATCTAGTCACAAAGTATCCAAAAATTTAATCTAAAACACATTTAATCTAATTGAATCACATTTCATATAAAACTTCATAAAAACAAATAGTCCTCCAAAATTTTTTTTTGTTTTGTAGGTGGGCAAGGCCACCCCCCCCCCCCACACATAAATATACTAACTCCACAGTCCCACAACCACAGACAAAAGATCTCATACAATGAGTCACTGCTGGCTCATAAGCACAAAGTTGTAAAGCTAGGGCCTGATTACAAAAAAGGTTACTGTCAGTGTAAGTGACTTACTTTTGTGTAAGGCCTATTTATAAACAGGGGGGGTCCAGATTCCAAAACAACTGCTCAGTGTCAGTGATCTTTTGGAATCAAGTCCCTGGGACAGAACATATAGGTGAGAACTAGCAAGGCATAAATGGTGCAAAGGACAAATTTGCCTTGTAATTTCTACTAAAAGCATACCAACACTGATCCTAAATAGTCCATTGTTCTTTTCTATCAAATTTGATTAAATTAAATCTGTTTTACCTTACTGTATTTTAGATTATTATATTTTTGTTATTGAATAAAATAAGTCTTGGATCAATCGTATCACATCCATACTATGTATTTTTCAACGGTAGACCCTACAAAAACAAAATCATAAAGACGTGTATATGGAAATAAAACCAGAAGCAAAAATCAAACATCAAGGTGCCACACCACTGCAAACCACATATCTTTTATTCAGAGTTCTGATGAAATTTAAAATACACCGACTGAAGTACTTAACTACTCTCTCTTATTTATCTTGTCAGAAGAAATATTTTAGTGATTGGGTGTGCGTTGACATGTGTGTGGTACGCAGTCTAACAGTGCAGATACATTTATCTAGAGATATAGTGGCACATTGCACTACTGGTGTGTCATGCATGTTGATGTACATCCTTGTAGTGCCACTACAATTAGTATAATTCCTTCAAAGATGTCGTGCAGAACCCTAGATGGTGTATCCAGATGCAAGCCACTAGGCACTGTGATCTGACTGACAATGTGGGAGTAGAATACTCACAACATGTTGTCTGCTTTCATTTAAATAATTATGTGACTTTTTTTTGTTCTACCACTTTAGTTTGACCAGACACTAGTACAGGGACTCCCAAAGACACCAGTTTAGCTAGATACTGCTCTGGTGTCAAGTTTATGCTATTTAGTAAAAGATAAAAGTATTGCAAAGTACATATGCAAACACAAAACACACTTACACCCATGAAACATGAACCATCACTTATCCCTTTTACTTCAACAAAAAACTTAGCTTGCACATAGCTCACAAAAATATCTACACACAGATCTCACAAAATTAACACTACTCACTTAAAGCAACCATCTAGAAATGGCATTCATTATTTTTAAAATGAAAAGCTTTAAATAAAACAAAATCGTGTGCAATACAACACTGACCTCACCTCAACTAGTCAATTGGAAATTAAACTTACTTGCTTAACAGAAAAGAATTTAAAACAAGTTTAAACTAAATTAAAAGTTTTTAAACTATCAAACTAATGATATCCTAAAAACAGTCCTAAATATAATACCAAATGTATAAATAAAATTAAGTGGCACCACAAAAAAGTGTACCTCTATTCTACAGTAGAAAATCACTCGTGAGCTATGATATTAATTAAAACACAAACTACTTAAAGCACAGTTAATTTATCTGTAAACTAGACTAGAACACTGACCCAAATGGACCTTTTTCAGGCTCAGCCCCAGAACACCATCTGAGTAAGTAGTCTGCAGCAGCAGATAAACTGAGTTGGTGGGACTCGATCCCTAAATTCTAGGATGCTGTTTATTTAAGCAATAACCGATGACATGGTGTAGCATATTGAAGATTTACTCATGGTTGGAGTGGTTTAGTCATGAGGGTGAAGCCTGAGTGATTAAATAAAGCCAACCGTGGGTAAATTTCAATATACCACAACCACGGAGTCAGTTATTGCTATTATACAATGACATTGTTTAAGAAAAAAAATATTTACTTTTCTTAAATAACGTCTTTGTATAATGGTGCCATGGCTGTTGGTATCCTGCTACCTTGCTTTGATGTACTGCACATGTGTAAATGGGACTTATGTTCCCATGCATACACAGTACATCAATGCTTTGAAAAGGAAGCAAAGGAGAAAGGAAAGTCTCCATTGCTCCGTTTTTTTTTTTGTTTTTTTTTTAGTAAAAAAAAAAAGTTTTGGTTACTTTAGGGGTAGGAGAGAGAGAGAATGGAAGAAATGCAAAGATAATCAGGTACGTGTCTTTAGTTTTAAATACCATACCTGATTTTCTTTGTATTTCCTCCATGCTGCTTCTCTGGTATGTCCAGAGTCGGGACCATAAATTTTTATTATTTTTTGTTAAAAAAAAAAAGTTATGGAATATACGAATGGAAAGAAGTCTGGGTGACCAGACTTTTTTCCATTGGTATATTCTGGGATTTACAACAGGCACACTGGTTAGGCTGACCAATCAGCATGTTTGTTTTTGAATATTAATGGGCAGTCATTGTATAATAATGGTTTATAGCCTTATGTTGCTGTACTAACTGTTAGATCAGCAGAGACTTAAGGAATTAATATATTACTTTGATGTCAATGTGATGCAATATACCATTGTAATAAAATTACAAAAAAAGGGCTAGATGGAATATGTAGAGGCTATGTTTTAAACATTATATATGTTGCCGGGTCTATATCATGAAATTGAAATTGCTAAACAACTGCTGCACCAGTCCCATACTATGTTCTTCCCTGGTGAGATCAGATCATCGGACTGTCTTGTTCAAATTTTATATCCCACTCACTCCCCACCCCCAGCTGTAATCAAGCTAAAAAAGCCATTTGTACTAGATTTGGGGAGTTCAGTCTTGTTTAAAAACATTTTGTTGATATAACATTTGATATTTAGTGTAACTGACTTTTTTGTCAGAAGGATTATTGACACTTACTGCTTCTGTTACCCAGAGCTCAGAATTCGTTTTTGACTGGAACAATCATTGTTCTCTGCAGTTCACTGCTCAGCTTTTCCTTCTTGTGAGTGGGAGAGGGAAGTGCTGTGAGTTGTGTTTGCTCCTTCAGTTTATTAGTCATAGATGGGTGACTCCACAGTGGACAAAGCCAGACTCTGACCAACCATCCTATGATATAGCACCCAGACCAGCAACCATGGACCAGATTTCAACCATATTCTCTGTGGCTGTTTGGATCATTTTCAGTGGATAAAAAAAGAACCACACAGGTCAGGCTTAGGAGAAGTTCCAGCTGTGCTGTATAACCAGTTTAGAGGGCCTGATCTATGGTGCCCTTAGCTTCAGTTGTTCTGACTGCCGGGATTTCTCTAGGAAAAGGCAACAGAAATCTAACAATTCTGTTTCTTCTGTCCCCTTTCTTTTGGATAGGGAAGATTTTTTGAGACTCACTAAATTCTGCTTCATTTCTTTCTGACAGAAAAAGAAAGAGGTTCTCTCTATTTCTGACTGAATCCTTGTCAGACGGAGAGAGAGAATATGTTGATTCTGATCATTTTTCTGCCCCAGAAAATTCCATGTCTGAGGAAGGTGTCTCTTTGGATTTCCCTTCAGAATCCTTTTCTTTTTCTGATACTAACAAAATGACAGAAGTCTTTCAATGGGTGCAAACTGAATTTTGTTCATTCCTCTCAAGAGTAAATTTTATGACCTAATACAACTGAATTTTTCTCAGCCAGCAGTTGTTTCTCCACTTTTACTGACTCTGGAGGATGTTTTATTAGTGGCTGGCAGTATGCCTGATACTAAAGCTCCTACATCCAGATAACATGACAAATTGTATAAAGTCTCTCAGTCTAATAAATATCTGATGACTAATAATAAAGCAGATCCTAATGAAATTTCTTGCTATAATTCTTCTTCTGCTAAACTGTTTAAGACTAATCCTATTCATTTTGACAAGGATGGGAAAGTCTTTGAGAAATATGGCAAAGAGTTTATTCCTCCTCTGTCTTGGTTTTAAGAATTTTAAACTACCAGACTCACATGTTTAGGAGTTTGTTGGCTAATTTTGAAATCATGAAGAACTTATCCTCAAATATGACTGCTTCTGATTTTAAAATGTCTTTAATTTCTTGCATGGGGTCTGCTGCCCAAATTACCAGACCCTCACTGAAATGCTCTTCTGATGCTGCAAATGCTCTTTTTAGTACAACACCCACAAGTTCTTTTATTAACAGATTTGTTTGGTTGCACTCTCAAAATCTTCCTGACACTGGAAAGTCTGCAAATTCTTAACTGCCCCTCAAAAAACATATTCTTTTTAGCCCTTGTGCTGCTGAAATACTCAGTAGTTTGATTAGCCAGAGAAAGTGATTCTATTGGTTTCTCAGTTATTTTCAGCCTCCCTTTTGCCAGTTTTAAGAATAACATTCCATTCAATTCCAGGCCCTTTGTTCAAAAACAAAAAGCCAGTCTCAGCAGGGGAAACATAAAAAGAACTTCAATAGACAGTGGTAGGGAAATTCTAGCAAAAATGGGAAGGGGTCTATATTAGAGGCAGCCAAAAAATTCTGAATCACTATATGCCACTTCTTCCTGGCAAATCCCCTCCAAGCATGGCAGTCCATTAACGTTGTCTACTTTTCTACACCTTCACTTTCATCTCTGGAATCAAATAATCTGAGGTAATTGCATCATGAGAGTAATATAGCTGGGGTACAGATGGCAATGGGTATCCATTTCTCCTTTCCAGGGGATTTCCTCTCATCCTGCAAACCAGTCTGCTTTGTTCTTCATGTGGGCGTGGGGGGGGGGGGGGGTAATCATAGCAAATGTGCCTCCAGAGCTAAGATACAAAGGTTTTCACTCTTGAATCTTTCTAGTTCCAAAGACTAGCCATAGAAACCAGTATTGATCATTTTTTCTCAACCTGTCTATAAAAGTACCACCATCTTTCAATATGCTGTCTCTTCAACCTTTGTTACTCTTTATCCTTTCATTCAGCTTCATGGCAGTTCTGGACCTGAAGGATGCTTTTCACCATATCTCAATCTGCAAGCAGATCAGACATGTCTTAAAGCTTATCTACTCTACAGAAGTTTTGCCTTAAGAGTTGTCAGGCATCTTTGCTTGTCTGCCTTTAAATGCCCCAGTTCTTCCTGTCCTTATTTTATTGAATTTCTAAATTAAAGGGATGGAAAAGTCAGTAAGCTATAGGATTTATGGCGTCATATTTGGAGTTTACAGCAGTGGCTATACAAATCTGTCTTTGCTGCATCACTCCACATTGTCTATTAACATTAAACTTTGTAGTGTCATTATAATAAAATGCATATATACATTCAGCAGACATGACTTTGAATATGTTCAAAATTATTGCATATCCATTACTACTGGATTTAACTTTGTTTTCATTGATTTTTTATAGCAGATGGAAAGGCATCACCGCGTACTATTTTTCTAACTGAAAACAAAGGGTCAGATGCCTATAAACTGAAAAAAAAGAGACCGAAGGGGCATAACAAAGTCAAAGAAATCATGTGGACAGCAATTTTATTTCATCAGCTCGTGTTGCAAAACTCCTTAACATGAAAATTACAGATGTCAGTTTCACAGTGTGTGGCTTTCACACATCTTGTCAGAAAATATATATGTAGTCATTTATTTTCCAACACCTGAAAAAAAAAATAAAAAAAAATGTCGTAAGTGACAGATTACTGAATGCTGCTGTTGCGACGAGTTAGTCATGGTTCACAAGTTAAGAAGGCATTTCACTTTGTTTTTTTTTTTTTCTTATTGCTGAATGACTGAGTAATGCAGTCCGAATGCACATTCTGAATGTGCCATTCCTCATTGTGTGGTTGACAAAGAAACTCATTTTTAAAACACATCTGAGTTGCTGCATCCTGTTTACTTCAGTTTAAATTCTAAGGCTTGCCATGTCATGAAAGATAAAACAGGCAACATAAATTGTTTAGAAATACTAATGCTTTCACCTGCAAGCTTCAGGAACAGATACTGTGAATATTATAAAACAGCAGGCGTATTCATTTATACATGAAATCACTGATTAAGTGGGTTGTAAGATAAATTACTGCAAGCCCAGGGAGTAGAATGCTGCACAAAACATGAGAAGCATAAGGGATTTATTAATGTCTAGTCTTCTATACTGTTTGCATTCAGCATTAAAATATGTGCAATTTTATGGTATGAAAGTAATTATGGACCTACAATTCCAAGCAATAAGGAGAAAAATGCTGTCATGGACCATTAACTTCAATGTTTTTTCGGTCTGAATTTTAACAGACACCTTTCTTTTCCTACATGCTGTACATTTCACAGCTGAGAACAACTAAAGCCAGACAACATATAAGGTATAAATTAAAGTTGCTTTATTCACTTTTGAACACAAGTTACTTTCTTTATGACAATCTTAATGTTAGGAATTCCACCTCAGCAGTTATCACCAAAATGTTTTCCCCCCTCTATCCAGTACTGCATAAATTGAATTAGTGACAAATCAACCTAGATTTACTGGCAAAAGGAACAGTTATAACAATGTTTAGAAATGAATTGCTCCTTGCCTAGGACGTTGTGGAGGAGAAGTCATGTAACCAATCAATGCTAAAAACTGAACCTAGTCTCCAATGTACCTATAGCTCTCAACTGTACAGATTTTCGCAGAATGTCCAGATTTTTGCCTCATGTTTTTGGTCTGTCCCTCATAAAAACTGTATTTTTTTGACAAATCACTGGGATGTTTTAAAGATTAAACTCACTAAATAATTAGAGGCATTTGAGTTTCAGACTTCATATCCTTCAGTAAATACATGTTAACACAAATCCTGTTATTCTATGAACTTTCTAAGCTTGTAAGAGCAATATTTAAAATGTGTCCCTATTGTTGAGCCTTTGTCCTCCCATTCTGTCAGGCTTTGTCCAGATTTCTTACACTAAGAGGTTGAGAGGTATACATCAGATTCACAATGTTGCAACCACACATTCCTGAATGTTCCCAGGATTATATTTTTTTAATTACATTTTGCACATCTTACAGGACAGAAAACTTAATAGAAGAAAAACACTTAAAGCAGTAGTAATAATTCAGCATTTTACTGCATGATGAAAAAATAAAACATTTCTTATGTTTTATATTTCAAGAATAGCATTTTTTGTTGTGAAATAATGTTTCTCACAGACCCAGCTCACTGACATGACTAAAAAGAACTGCCATTTTGGCATCATGGATAACTCTTTGGACATGGTGTACTGCATATCAGTATTTACCATTTACTAAATTATTTAATAAACAATGCATCCCCACAATTTATCAGCAATGCATAAACTGTCTTCCAGAATATGCATTATGTGGGAAGGACTTGCATAGATATTGCAACTCTGTTCAGACAGTTTGGGACTTTTTTTTTACTAATATGTAAAACCATGCAATTATCAATAAAAAAAGACTGCACATGGTCTAACAGCCTACTAGGTAAATCTATTGAATATCATACATCTGATAATACCTTAACTATGTTTGATCTCAGCTTGGGTTAATTTTTTTGTTACAAGGCATTTGTTTCTAGAGAACAGATTTCAGTAAAATATATTTTACAAGAAACCTTTATCATCATGGAAATACTGACAGACTGTATTGAGACAGAGAGTAAGATTTCATAATGTATGGGAAATACTTACTCCAATATTTGAATAATGAAAACACCAAGTTTGGTTAACACTTTTTCCCATCACTACAATAATTTGCTCTTTTGTAATGTTTTTTATTTGGGTCTATTGGCTTGTTGATCATTTGTACATACATTACAGGTGTTCAACACTTCTCAGAGAAAACAAGTTTGAAAGGAAATATCTTTATGAGTTGGTATCAGTAAAATTAGATATGCAGAGCATCATCTGGGAAAGAATCTTATTAATTAAATAATTGAAAACTTACATTTATATGCATAGTATGCTAAGATTTTAAAATTCCTTGGTTCATAACAGCATACTAGGCTAAGGACCAATGGGTCGTTTGGATGCCTAGTCATCCTTCCCAAATGGATCCTACAAGTTTTTTGAGTTCTAGAGGTTATTTTGAGAGGTATATGTAAGCCAGGGTATGATTTATTAAGTGATTCTATCTATTAGAGACATAGATGGAAGAGCTGGGGTGAATTTCCAATTTCCCATCCATTGGTCTAGGTTCTGCTTGACTAGGGTTAAGGAAGAACTTTGCCTCACAAGGATAGGAAATCTGGTCCAGAGGAGAGGAATTCTCTGAGACACATACATTTCCCTCCATCATGTTTTATTTATGTCACAAGTAAAGTTCAAGTCCCTAGATCAAGTAGGACTGATGCCACTGGTTTTGTGGATGTGAAAAAGTTTCATCAGATGGGATCCAAGGATACCTTGTATGTCAGGCACAGCCAGCCTCTCAAAAGTCTGTAGGAAGATGAGTATAGAGATTGGGCTTTGAGGTGTTTTGATTAGGGCATTTGATAACTTTTGCAGAAGTTCCAGTTGCTGCACGTGCCAAGTCAGGTATATACTGAAAGGGGCATTGTAATCAAGGATGGATATGATGTGGGATGAATGCAGAGGAATGATGACTTCCTTAGACCTAGATGCCATGTCCTTGTGTATAAGTTGAGTAGCACAGAATGATTTCCTTTCTTTCTTAGAGTCATATTGTTCAAAAGCCAGGTTAAAATCCTCACACATCCCCAAATCCCGGACTATTGGGTTCACTCTTAGGGTAATGTTATGGATGACATAGTTTCCTAGGCAGGCTGACTTCCCGAAGAATAAAGTTATGCTTTTTTGGCATACAGTTTTAAGCCATGACTTTAGTGCCAGTTAGTTGTCTGTTAGTCCTTCTTGTAGGATGTTAGTGTATTGTAGTGATTCTATGACTGCTCCTAGTTTGCACTCATCTGCCAATGTGGTCACCCAGAGGCCTTTCACATGGGCTTTGACCTCCGAAAGTAAATGCCAAAAAGGAGTGTGCCCAGGATTGAGACCTGAGCGAGACTGCTAGGGACAGGCCTCTTTGTGGAGGTGAACTCCCAGATCCTAACTTTCAGGGTCCTGTTTGAGAGCCAGCTGGCTATTCATTTCATAGCATAGTGGTGTATGTCTAATTCTGGTAGTTTATCTACAATGCCCAAGTTGGGTATTGTATTAAATGTCGTAACGAGGTCAAGGTATGCAGTACGCACCATTTTCTTCTCATCCTTTGCCTTGGTGACTTTTTCAAAGAAGTCCACCAGGTTGAGTAGGCATGATCTGTCTTTGATGAAGTCAAACTATGTCATTATTAATTATATTTCTAATTCTTTCCATGGGTTTTCATAGGCCCAATAGTCAGAATTATGGATCTGTAGTAACCAGGGTCCGCTGATGGAGTACTTTTATACAAAGGGATGACAGTTGCAATCCTCCATTCACATGCACAAAGCCCGTCTGGGGGCTATTGTTAAAAGATGACTCTGGAAGTCTAGACAGCTCAACCCTCAGACTATTTTAAGAGGCATCCTGGGATATTATCGGGGGCCTACCAATGTGGAATTCTTAGCCATATGGGGTGCATTTAGGACCTGTTTCTTAGAGATAGTTTGGGGGAGTATGTTTGATGGTATTACTTGGGGGTTGTTGGGTGCAGACAAAAGTGGGAAAAACTGGACCTGTCAGCCAGCAGATTTGCTATATCTTCTGGCTCTGTGTAAGTAGCTTCACTAAGAAATAATTATGTGCACTGTTGTGTACTGCCTTTGAGGTTTCAGGCATACTTAAAGAAAGTCTTGGGATTGTCCTTGTCCTGGAAGGTTAAACTGTACCTCAAAACTGGCTTTGGTATACTTGATTTGTCCTTTTAGTTGTTTGTTTAACCTGATAAGACACTTTTTAGCCTGCTGGGCATTGCACTTCCTAATTTTAGCAATGACTTTTTTTTTCCTTGAGTAGAGTTCTTTATAGGCAGCTGTGTTCTCCAGGTTTAGAGGGGCTTTAAATTTGGTCAAGTAATTGCTTATATAATAGGTAGTTTGCCTTAAAATAGTTCCCAACTGTTAGGGTTTAAAAGGTTTACCGGAGATAACACACTGATTTTTATTTCAAAAGACACAGTTTTATCGTCTGACTATACCTGAGAAGATACTGCACTGGAAGGGGTGGGGGTGCAGCATTTGCCCAATATTTGTGGGTACCAGATACAGTATGTTTGCACCCCTAGTGGAATTACTGTAGTTAATCTGTAGTAAGGCGGACACACAGGTTGTGGTGATTTATAGAGGAGTACATTTGCTCAATTCATATTTTAAATCAATAAACCCTGTAACTGTCATAAGAGACATTATATGAACAAATATATCCATGAAAAATGTAAAAGCAAAGGGTGATATTCATACTTATTACGCAAATGTGTAAACAGCCATCTTTGCTATCCTCTCATTTTCACAGCAAAGGCACGATTCATATAGGCCCTTTATGCTGAATTGCCATGGCTGTGATTGAACTTAAGCAAATGATGCAATAAAGAGATGTAAATGAGAAATCTGAATATGCTAATATATCCTTCTCCTGCCTTGACTATGCAATTCATAGTCATAATATGATGCATTTTCACACCATCCACAGCTTCATTATAAAAGATGGAATTGCACCTTTTCTATCTACTTTGCAATCTGTAAAGAAGCTTTCCCTTTGTGCTAGCCGTGTTATTTAAAAGTGCTGAAGATAAGTTTAAGACCATGTCACAGACCAGCATTGTCATCAAGACTGTCTTTGGCATGTTGAAGAGTCAACTTAGGAGCCTGGATAAGTCTGGGTGTGCCCTTCAGTATGACCCAGCTACTACGTTCAGGATATTTACTGCTTGTTACATTCTGCTTAACATGATCGTGCACCAGTCCAGTAATGAAGTGACCCATGCTGTCACTGCAGCTCCTAGTTCCAGTCCTACTTTCAATGACAAGCCAGCAGCAGAAGTAGAGGATCCCATGTGACAGGCTTGTGCAACAGCAATTGGTTGCATGGGTAAATAGGTGTTGTCTAGTCCAGCACTATGGGCCATGCTATTCAAGTTAGTGTTCCCTTTCTTGTATAACTGATTAGGGTTGCCACCTCTCCGTTTTTTTTCCGTACTATCCAGAAATCAGACTGATTCTCCGGTAGTCCGGAAAACACTGTACAAACTCCGGTATTCTGTTTAAAAAAGGAAACAGACTATCGGAGTTTGTAAATCGGCTGATTTACTATGCTTTTTTTAAAGAAAAGCATAGTAAATCAGCTGAAAGCAGGCAGCAGGAATGAAAAAAGAGGGCTTTCCTGCCGAGTGATGTCATTGTGACGTCACAAAATGGGCAGAATGTGGGCGGGAGAGGGGGAGGTGGGCAAGGTTGCTGGTGACGCGAGGGGCATGGCTTTACTCCAGTTTTAGCCACGAAGGAAGGTGGCAGCCCTATAACTGAAGCATGCAGTGATATCTGTAGGCTATGCTGTGTGCTGCAAGGTCTACTGTCACTGTACATCAGACATTCCCTCTTATCTTTACATACAAGTTATTCAAAACACTCACTCTTATTATTTAAAAATGTTATGCTGACAGCTCACTAAATCTCTTTCAGTGAAGTTGTAAGACTTCATAGAAGGTACAATTGCATATTAACTATTTCACACAATAAATTATGCTTAAATGGTTTTGTTATGTATGCACTAAAGTTGGCCATTTAATAAAAAGTGATATTTCAGGATTTAACAGGAGTTTATAACACTGCAACTGAATGAAAATGCCGTCACTTTTTTTTGGTATTATGTACTGTTTGCTCATTTTAACTATTACATTTGAGATATATTACTGTTCTCAGTTAATGTACTATGTATCAGAATATTTCATCTTGTCTTTCACAGTAAGTTGTGCCCTCAGAGATTTAATTTGTACAGGGTGATGTGGCAACAGTGTACCCGCATACATTTCATTTCAATAATGGTTATTGATTATTATAAAATTAAATTGTTTACATGCCAGGATACTGGTGCAATCTTTTTTTTTTACTTTTAAGGAGTGTTTCTCAACAGTGCATAGTATTTGTTTTATGTTCGCAGCAATTGTCAGCTATAACACTGATAATGGATAGACGATTAATGATGAAAAGCAGTGCAATCTGAACGTTTTGATGCGCTGCTTTCTTTCCAGATATTTAATTTTATAGTAAGCAATACCACTATTGAAATGAAATGCATGCAGATGAAAAAAGATTTTTAATATTGGGTTCCATTCTGCAGTCACATGTTCTCCATTTTTTGTATAACCCATTGCCTTTCAAGTTAACCATTGATATCTCTATGTAGAAGTCAGTCACCTCCACCATAGTAGGTCAAGGTTAAATGTATGACACACAACATTCCCTAAGGATAGGGTAAGTAAAGGTATATGTGATCTTCAGGAAGGGCTGTCATGTGAGCTGAATGGTGACTTGCTGTGTTGTCATGACCTGCTTGATACACTTGATCCTACAGATACTGATCTCACTGCCCTGTGGGGCTGGGACCTCAAAAGAAAATCTGCAATCTTATGTTCATATAAACATTTTTACTATTTATTTCTTATCTGATGAAGTTCATGCTTTACTAAACCATACGCCACCTATCAAGGATGAAGGCAAGTTAACACAATGGTTGTGAACTAATTTGGTTAAATTCAGGGTAATTTATGCATGTTGTATGCAAACTAGGCTTTTTTATGCTTATCTCTTTGAATCACTGTAATAAAGCATGTAAAGCAGCCATTCCATTTAAACAGGACTTGAGTAGATGTGAACATCCAGTGGTTTAAGCATGCTGTATGCAAACTAGGCTTTTTATGCTTATCTCTTTGAATCACAGTAATACAGAAGCATGTGACATAGCCATTCCATATAAACAGGCCTTGAAAAGCTGCAAACAACCTTGAGTCTGACAGAGTCTTCGGCAGTCCATCTGAGCAACACTAGTGATTCCCTAATGTCCCTATGATTAGAAAAGGGAAAATTAAGCCATACACAGTTGAGTCTGCATAATCCATAATCCATGCCCCTTCTGCATATTCTGGCATTCCTCATCACCCTCAGACCTCAGATCAATCAGTTGTTAATAAAAGTTCATAATGACTCACACAATAAAGGTGTGCGCGTGTGTGTGTGTGTGTGTGTGGGGGGGGGGGTTCTACTGATGCAGAACTGAAAAAAGGATGCTTAAAGAAATGATTAATGTTTGACATTCAGGTTTATTGTTCAAGTAAAGATAATTGACAGTAAACACAGAAGCAGAAACAAATGTATGCGACTTTGAAAGTAAAGATTATATAAAATAATTTTATTCACCATCGAAATGAAACGTGACTACATTCCTTCAAAAAAAATAACTGGTAAAATCTTGCCATTAGCAACATTATCTTTGCCATAACATACTGAAAAAGACTACCCTTGCCCCATCTACAGGTCACACAAGCCTGATGACAAGGAGTATGGATAATCTCCCACACAGTAATGTGACAAGACCCCCAACAAACAGATTATCCTGGATCAGTTACCTTCATTAATTCATTATTTACAGCAATTCAAATCACAAAGGTAGTAGAACTTATGACTTACCTTCCTTATGGACTGTGGCATAGTGGCAACATTTGCTCGCAATGGTGTATGACAGTGTACCAAATGTGTGTCTAGTGAACAAAGCACTCAGTCTACTTAAAACATACATGGCACTATATCAGTTATACAATGTTTTGCATGTGCAACAATGCCATTCAGGGCAACAAGGACTTCTCTAATTTCTAAGTGTTCTGTGAAAGTAGGAAAGGCTAATATACTTGTCCACCCTTTTCTTCCCATCTATACAATCTGCTTACAGTGATAACTGCATCTTGTTTTACAACTTATAGTCCAAGAGGACACAAAACATACTAGTGTTAAAACAGATATGAGTGCATCTCCCTGCAATAATAAAATAGTCTAGCATTATGTATATACTTGCACATAAAGCACTGGCAATAATGCCCTTCTAGCTTGAATATATACCAAAACAGTTATTCCCATAGCAGGTGTCTAGGCCATACTTAAAATATCTAAACTAGTGCTTGCTTTAATGTAATTTGGTAGTTTATTCCATGCATCAGCTACTCTGTTAAAGAAGTAATTAGTACACTACTCACTTCTATATCATTTTCTGCATAGTTTTTTGATAATTTGCTACTACTTTTTGATAACCTCAAACATTCCCAGAAATAGTTGTCTCCAAATACCCTATATACCTGAATAAGATCTCCTCTTAAATATCTTAATAAGAGACACTGTACAAGTTCATTTATTTAATCTTTCATAATAACTTAAATTTTCAATCCATACATGCTCTTTGCTTTGGTTTACTCATGTTTCTTGCAAGGTTTCCATATCATTATTCCATACTCAAGTTTGGGTCTAATATAATTAACAAACAATGACTTAACCATTTCTGATTTCCTAGACTTTATAATCTTTTTATGATAACTATCATTAACAAATTGCTTTATATGATTAGCAAAACTGGATCTACCCATGTATCCACGTCCTTAAATTTACACTTTCAATCACTGTGTGCTATTTAAGTACTCACCCTCCAGTTTCTTCCTCCCAAATAAGGTTAGTTTTTTATTTATGAGCATATTATTGTCCTATGCCCAAACAGTCAATTTAGTCAAGTTCTTTTTGCAGAATGCCCTATCTGTAACACATACAGTCTGATAACTTGTTTTCAAGCTATCTGCATACAGACTGCAGAACACCTCAGATGAAAAATGTAGATATGAAAGATCCAATCTAAACAAGTATGAACCTATGACAGAGCCCTGTGAGACACCTTGACTATAACTTTGGATTTCACCTGTCCAGTTGCTGTATGATACTTGCCATGTCCGATTTGTAAGTCATGCAGCTATCCATCTTATCAAGAGTACATTAGTACCTGGATGTTCTAATTTACTGATCAGGGTTTTGTATATGACCTATCAAATGTTGAAGTTAAAATTATATAAATTACATCACAGCACAATTTTTCATTCACTGCTGTTATATTATTATAGAACACGGTGTTACAGGTAGTAATAGATCTATTTTCAACATATGCATGCTGATATATGGTTGCAGGTCTCAACCTTTCCAATTCTGACAATTTATCCAACGTAATCTTCTCCATTGTTTTTCTACATCAGGAAAGTGAACTTATGGGTCTGTATGACTGTGTTTTTCTTACTTCCCTTTTCCTTAAAGACAGTTTTAGTAAGCACACCTCCAATTATGAGGAATCTCTCCATATTTATAGTAGTAAATAACAGATATAATGGCACTGTAAGTTCATTACAAAGCGTTCTCAGGTCATTATTACTAATTCCATCTCCTCCCTATGCTTTGTTTAGATCCAGTTTGAGTACTTTCTTTTTCAGCATAATCTAATTGGGTTTCAGTATCTGAAGTTACCTGGACGTCACTAGGACAATTTACCACCCCCTTTGTGGAGCCCAACTGCTTTGCATAATATTTTGTAAATATATGTATAATCTGTTGTGTCTGAGAATACACTTTAGAATCTGTACTCAGTTTATCAATTTATATGTCTTTACTCCTACCACATCTTATATATCTATAAAATGGTTTTCTATTATGCTCAATGTCGTTACACAAATTTTCTTTAAATTTTTCTTGATCTTGTCTCACAAAACATTTAATTTGTCTGTAAAGCTTCTTTATTTCAGTCTTCAAAGATGTAGTTTGGCCTCTTTTCCATTTCTTATATTTTTTTGTCTCTCACCTTAATCAAGTATCATGTTATTATGGAAATATAACCTCCTTACATGTTGTGCCTAGTTCCTGATGTTTAACATTTTAATGATTTTTTTGCATTCAAACAATTTCTCTTTCAAAACTTTTTATATTTCTTATTTTTTTGACTAAATGCATCACTCCAATTAGTTTTACATAGTAACTGTTTTGGTTCCATCTAGTCTATTATTATGTAATTAATTGTGCATTGGTTTAGATTTCAGTTTGACAGAATTATCTAGCAAGAAATTACCTTTTGTAACCCCATTAGAACTAGTCATCAACAATTGTAAAATGTGACATGACTAACGGTAATTTCTTTAGGAACACAATGTTTAGTATGTTCTATTCCCTTTTGCAATATGAAGCAATTGTTCCCAAATGTACATTTTAAATAATTACCTTACTAATGCTGTTGAATCAAGTCTCCAGCCACTATTATTCTTCCCTTCTGTGTTTCATGCAAGAAGTGTATGAATTCCTCTAGGCCATCAGCACTTAACATTGGTGGTCTATAAACTCCAAAAAGTGTTATATATTTCAGGGTTGTCTTTATTGTCAGAGTTATGCAATCTACAGTATCAGTGTTACTGAAAATGTAATAACCACAGGTCTCATAACAATCTTTAAACAAAGTCACAGTGCCTTCACCTGATTTTTTTTGTTTGATTATTTATTTTACTTATTTATTGACATTTGATTATCAGGAAAGTCCAACTGGGAAAGAGCCCAGCTTCAAAGAGTTATAAAACATTTTAAGAAGTATAATTTTGTAGTCTTTAAAAATAATGCAAAAAAAAAACAAATACAGTTTAAATAATTATACTAAATTAGACATAATATGGAAAAATTGGTAAATAATAGATTCAAATTTTATGACAATGATTTAATAATTGGAGAGATTTTAGTCAGTTTATAGAAAAATTAAAGGTAAGTTAATAGAATACAAACAGGAATTGCAATATAAAGTGACAGAAAAGTAGGCTTATGGTTTATTTAGAGAGAAAGCTGTGGATGAGAAATTGATAGAAATAAGGAAGTGAGTAAAGAAAGGAGAGTAAGGAATGATAAGTTATAAGTAGGTACTTGCTTGCATTTAGGAATATAGTTTATCCTGGTGTTGGGAAAAAAACAGAGCCAGCTTTTAGCTAGGAAGTCTTTCTGAATGATTTTGAAGGATGAGAGGTAGCTTAAAGACCTGATGGATAGAGATAAGGCATTCCAGGCCTTAGCTATATGGTATGATTTCAGAAAATGCCCAGCAGATTTGATCAGTTTGTGGACAGATATGAGTTTTTGGTCACTGGATCATAATGCCCAACTGTGAGCATAGATGTACAGAGTGTTACTTAGGCAAGCTGATGCATTCTGAATAATTTTATAGGTGGTAAGGCACTGTGTATATGTTATTTGATTGGATAATTCTAACCAATTTAGTCTTTTTAGAGCTATATAGTGTTGGGCTCTGAAAGGTGTATTTGCTGCAAATTTAGCAACTTTGTTACTGCATTGTTCATGTTGTGATTTGTGTGATGTCTGAAGGCTGGTAAAGATGGGAGCGCCATAAAGAAGTGTGGGGAGGATATACATAGTGGCAAGTCTTTGGCTTTAAAAAGCATCACTGTTTTCTGAGAAGTTTTTCTTATTCAGGTCAGATTTAAGATTATCATTCACTATCATTCCTAATAATTTGCTTTAAGTACTTCATTGTTAGAATGTCTGCTGTAGTAAAAAAAAAGTTATACCCTGATAAAACTGGTTTCCAGTCATTGTTCTTTAACCATGTTGCACAAACAATAGCATAAATCATATGGGAATTTAGCAAATTTTCAAATAAAGGAACATTATTATTAATGGTCCTAGCATTAACAACCATCTGAGATGCATCAAATATTGCTACCTGTGAACTGTTAAATTTTTGACTTAGCAAAAATACTGCCTTGTGTTTGTCAAATTCTGCAAAAATTCCCTTCTCTGACCTTGGCAAATCCAGACTATCAGGCCTTAATGTGTGTGCCCAAAATTAGATTCAGATACTCTATACATTTCCATATTTTAAAATGGGACATTTGTTCATGTAGGTATTTACACACAAAATTCTTTCATTCAAAGTGATCTGACTTTCATTTCCATATGTGATTTGTGAAACATATGTCCTAATACCTATACAAGCCTATACTAAAGTGGCAAAGTGTTTCAGTCTACATAGGACAGGGTTATAGCCTAGTTTTGTGTATTTTCTAATGAGCATTTTGTTTTCATGCATATATTTTGTGCTAACCTAGGTGCAAATTAAAAAGGACTCAGATCACACGGTTTCTGTATTTGTTTGGGTATAGATGGCAGTAGTGATGCATCTGTTGTGTGGCTGTATACTGCTTGCATTAAAAAAAATAGTTTTATCAGTAATTGGTTAGCAATACTAGATACTGCATTGATTGAAACTGGAGAAGGACACAAAATTAAATGAAGGGTCTCTGAAAAAATAGCACACTTTTGTTGCTGCAAGACACAAAATCCTCTTACCAGACCAGAAACTGCACCCCAAGGTGTCTTTTTGTGGTTATAAAATGGTACTTGTATTTAATTGGAGATTTTCTTCTGTGAGCTTATGTTGAATTTCAGCTTGTCTATCCTTAAAAAAAAAAAAAAAATTGAGAGAGAAAAGTATACTAACAGAAAACCTTTTATTCTAGCAGTGCAGCCTTCTGACAAGAGCGTGAGTGTTTTTGCATGCTTTGGGGCACTCTGAGTAATAGTCATTTGTCTTGCATGCATGGTGCAGTGGTAATGACCGTTTGGGGGGAGTGGGGGGGTTTGACTTACTGTATTGATTTGTTTGTCTGTTCTTCATAGAACTGATATGATCTGGAACAACCGTAAGGTCGCAGCATACCACCCAACTGTACAGATTTTCACAGAGTATCCAAATTTAGGGTCCATTTTTTCATAGAA
The DNA here is from genome assembly GCF_019279795.1 of Protopterus annectens. Taxonomy (NCBI): domain Eukaryota; kingdom Metazoa; phylum Chordata; order Ceratodontiformes; family Protopteridae; genus Protopterus; species Protopterus annectens. Next base: position 754,813,262 of record NC_056750.1, on the reverse strand, counting down.
TTGTGGTTTTCCAGCAAATTATTGGCAGCTAATTAGACACTGATGTTAGAAGATAATGACAGACATTTGAGATTCGGTCATACCCTTCAGGACATTCATGCTAAGATAAATCTGTTATTCTGTCAACTTTCTAAGTTTGTAAGACCAATATTTAAGTGTCCCTATTGAGACCTTGTCCCTCATTTGATCAGACATTGTCCAGGTTTTGAGTTGAGAGGTTGAGGGCTATGGTTTCCCTCCTGGTTCGGCAGTTGGGGGTAGTGACCCATGGGTACATTCCAGTGGTTATTGTGCAGTAGTTGCAGAAATACGAGGGAGTAAATTCTGTTTAGCAGCAATGTTTTGTTTGTTTTACAAAGGGGGAGGACCATACAGAGACAACAGTGACTGGGGAGAGAGGCCCCCAAGGGTTTGTCACTGCCGACTTTTCACATATGCTGTAGGTATGTAACCAAAAGAAAACACAAAAAAGAGAAAAAAGAGAGAGATGTGAGCTGAATTACCTAATTATCTAACGTGAAGGCTTTACATATTTGGCACAAGTTCTCAAGTTTGGGGGGAGGGCAGGGGATTAATCCTGATGTACAGACGCTCAACTGTCTGTTTTTTTGCAGTATATCTAGATTTGGTGGCAAATCAGTCAGGAGTGAATTCCATAAATAGTGGCAGGTTTTAAAGTTTAGACTTTATATTCCTTACAAAATGCAAGGTAACACAAGACCTGTTAGGCTAGTAACCTTTTAAGTTTATGAGAGCAATTTTATCGTGTGTGTGTGTGTGTGTGTGTGTGTGTGTGTGTGTGTGTGTGTGTGTGTGTGTGTGTGTGTGTCTGCAGAGTTCTAATGTTTTCTTTCTGTTCACAGATGGCTTCCCATCGGAAGCCTGTTGCAATTTTGGTAATGTTATTAAAGTGTGATGCAGATTATGCTAAGTATTGCACCTTCTCACCAAGCTGAAGTGGTATGTAAATGGATGCAGTAAAAGAGGGGCCTGTGTGTATTTGTATCTTGTGAGAACAAGCAGGAAGGGAAGATGGTGGCTTTTCTATGGTGGTGAGGGCCACTACTACATGCATGCTTCCAATTTGAAACCTGTTGTAGCTTGGTAACTTTATGGGGGGTTATGTTAGGCAAAACCTTCTTTTTAACATGGATGCTGTTGTAGGCTCTGTAATCTGCTGTATTTGTAGGAAGTATGAAATGGTTTACATTTTTTGCCCAAAAGGCTCTAGGGATATGTTCATGGCTCTCAACCTTCCTTCTCTGAAATGAGGGACAATGCCTCTCATAATGTGGAATGAATGGGTAAAATGTGCAACACTTACTTATGGATTACTACCATCTTTAACTAGGAAGCTCATAGAATGGTTAAGATGTGATATTTTACCATCTAGGATAGGTCTTTTGATGATAGCATATGATTAAATTCTGTTTAGCATTGATATCAGTTAAATTGCTAACATTGAGAGTGTTGCAGACTCTTTCAGTGGGGAACTTTGAGGAGTATGAACTTTTTAATTACACAAATTAGGAACATTCCACAAAAGGAGGTACACATGAGAGGCATGGGTATGTTAGGGATGTAGTCTATTCTTTTGTTTTAAGCATCGACAAAATCAATGGATCATGCAATCCCAAATAAAACCAAGACCCATTCCCCCAAAGGCAGGCGCCCGGTCTGGTGGACCCCAGCCATAAACAAACTCTACAACAGGAGAAGGAAGCTACTACATGACAGAGCAAAATCCCTAAAAGGGAAGGCATCTCTGATCAGTACTAGCAAAAAACTATGATCACTCATAAAATCATCCAAGGCCAACTTTGAGAGAAAAATCGCAAAAGACACAAAAGACAATCACAAGGCCTTCTTTAGCTATGTTAGAAACCTGGGTGGAAACTCCCAGATATGCTCAGAGTTAGTCCAAAATGACACAAAATACACTGAACCCACTGACATTGCCAACATTCTGGCAGACAGGTTCAGTGCAAATTTCTCCTCCCCCTCCCCCCCAAAAGGAGAAAAAACTATCCTAGCAGAGTGTAGCCTCCCTAACATCTCAGATACCCAGGTGAGAGCCGCCCAAAACACAGCATCAATGGGACCGGATGGTGTCCCGGGCTGTGTGCTACATGAACTCCAAGAGGAACTAAACCCACACATAAGGCTGCTGTTTAATCTTAGCCTTACTACAGGATACGTACCCAAAGAGTGGCGTACGGCGACAGTGGTACCACTTCACAAAGGCGGTGCTTCTACGGACCCTGGAAATTACCACCCCATAAGCTTGATGAGCCTGGTCTGCAAAGCTATGGAGAGGATCATTATGGAACTCATAAACAAAGACATTGGGGACCTACAGACATTGGATCCTACCCAATTTGGCTTTGTCAAAGGCAGATCCTGCCTTTTGAACTTGATCGACTTTTTTGAAACAGTCACTAAGGCCATTGATGAGGGTAAGGCAGTTCACACAGCCTACCTTGACCTTGCAAAAGCCTTTGACACAATACCCCACTCGGGCATCATAGACAAACTCACCAGCTTAAATGTAAACCCATATGTCACAAGATGGGTGGCAAACTGGCTCAAGGACAGAACCCACAGGGTCAGAGTTGCTGGAGCTATGTCAGACTCTAAGCCAGTCACAAGCGGTGTCCCACAGGGCTCATTCCTGGGACCCCTCTTGTTCCGCATTTATTTTTCCGAGGTACAGGCAAACATAGGAGGATTGTGGCTGACAAAGTTCGCAGATGACTGCAAACTGGGGGCCATAATTGATACTCCAGCGGACACAAACATCCTTCAGAGAGGCCTCATAGAAACAGATAATTGGTGCCAGAGTCATGGCCTTAAGTTGAACGCCAAAAAATATATAGTCATACCCTTTGGGAAAAACAAGGTACCCACAAATTACCACATAGGTGGTAATCCATTAAGTACGGAAGAGGTAATCAAGGATCTTGGGACCCAGGTTGACAGTAACCTCTCATTTGACACTCACATTGCCAAAGTGGTTAGGAAGACCTTTTATATTGCCCACCTTGTCATGAAGGGTTTCACATCTAGATCAAAAGAGGTCATTGTGCCCCTGTACTCTTCTCTTATCAGGCCAATGATTGAGTACAATGCCCCATTTGGGATGTATCTTACCCGACACCTGCAGCAGTTGGAAAGACCCCAAAAGTTCCTCACCAAGAGAATAAAGGGTCTTAAACATATGTCATATGCTGCCCGACTGAAAAAACTCCAGCTCTATTCAGTCGCATACCGCCTACTCAGAGGTGATCTGTGCCTGACGTACAAGGCCATGTCCAATCCGGAATTAATGGACATGCTCCACCTCAGTAAATCCAAATCCACCAGAGCCACGAGAGCAAGAGACTTAAACCTCAACACAGAAATAAATAGGACATGCTGGAGGGACAGATTCATAACCCAGAGGCTCCCTACACTCTGGAAAGAATCCCAATCCATGTTAGGCAGAGCCCCTCACTAACTCTATTCAAGAGGAGTCTTGACGAGTGGATGGGAGATCGTAGGTTTACCCCGGGGGTCATGTCTGTGTCACTACTAGACAGAGGCACAGTAAACTAAACCCTAAAAGGGCGTAGTATTCTCATCCTAAGGGGTGGTGAAAGCCACACACACTCTGGCTAGGCTTATAAATGCCCCAGGGCAGATAGCCTAGTACAAACCTATGAACCTATGAACCTACTAAGCTCACTCTTGCTACAACATTCCTTATTCCTTCCCTTCTATACGGTGCCCCTCTTCTAACAAACCTCCAATCATCCCTCAAAACAAAACTGTCCTCATGTTATAATAAAATTGCCACATTTGCAACTAGCCACAAAGCATCAACCCACCACTGTGTATCTCTCCACAAGCTAAACTGGCTCGAGCTTCCTAACTATCTCACCTTCACTCAGCTCACCTTTGCCCACAAACTCATTTTCCATCCATCCCTCTGTCCCTCACTCAGCTCCACCTTCAAAATGCATATGCCACAAAGACTCCTAAGATCCAATAACCAAAATCTGATAGAACTTTACAAACCTCTTCAGTCTCCTGGAAAAAGCCTGCTATCCTTTGCCCTGGCAAGGCAATGGAATTCCCTTCCCCCCTCCATCCGCACCACTACTAACCTCCCAGCTTTTAAAAAATCCCCGAACACATACTTAACTTCCTCCTGGGAATGCTCCTACTCTTATCCCTCCTAGTCTAGCCTGCCCCCTACAGGCAGCCACATCAGGTACAACCGAATTCTATAAATAAACAAATGTAATGACACCTAGTAATTCTTAGATTCTTCTATTCCATTCAAGATGCTACATATCTTACTACAGCAATGCTATGCTTGTCACACATAATGTAACTAAAGTATTCTTCATGCAGCTGCTTAAACCTTAGATTCTTTGCCTTGTAACTACTTGTTCCACTGTTTTTGTCATGAACCTACAATCTACTACCTGCGTCAGCCACTGTTTTAGTATTTGTTACTACTGCTTCTGACAACCTGCTTAAACATGATTGTAAATGATTAAAGTGTAAACCTTGTTATAGCTTTGCTTACTGTTACTTTTGATAATATGTTTTAACATGATTGTAAGTGTTAAATGTGAACTTTTGTAATTTTTGTAATCTTTGTATCTTTATTATTGGAACTTTTCTCCCCAGGACTCCATTGAAAACGGGTACTTCGGACCCAATGGACAATCCTGGTAAATCAACTATAAATAAATAAATAAATAAATAAAAAATCTTAAGTTTCCTTGCTGTGCACATGTTGCTGTTGTAGCCAATTGTAGAACAAAGCAGCACATGGGAGAAGCTGCAAGGGTGCACTTTCTAACAGATAAATATATAGCTTTGTTTAAACTTTTAATTGTAGTGCTTACATACAGAAATGGTCCTGAGACAGTTTTTTCAACATAAGTTAACTTGGCCCATGTAGTACTGTATTTGATGTGCAGCGCATAATACTGGCATTATGAAGTTTTGATTTTATGTGGGTGCAGAGAATTTGCAGTTTTCTTTTCTTTCGCAGCTGGTTTTGATTTTATGTGGGGGCAGAGAATTTGCAGTTTTCTTTTCTTTCGCAGTTGGGGAAGAGAGGAGTTTGCATTATCCATTGATCTGAAGCAAAGGACTTGAAAGCTGATGTATGCTACTGTGTTTGATGTTTTGGCCACTGGACTGGTGCAAAATGAAGTTACAGGTAATCCTACTATATATGATGTTCGTTTGGCATGTCAGAGTGGGTGCATTTTAGGAGTAGGGTGGGGACAGGTGAGGTTGAGGTATGGCAGGGGCAGGGTGAAGCAGGTTTGGGGTTTGTTATGTGGAAATGGGGTTGTCCATGGGTGGGGTGGAGTCACAACAGCATGAGGTTGGGTTGGACTTTGTGGTCATAGCAGTTGGGTTTCAGTTTTACTTTTGCAAGGCTATGCCAATGGGTTGCTCAGCGGCTTCTGCTACTTTGAGAGTTTAGTACTGTTCTCCATTGGATTTGGCAGTCAGAAGGAGGTATGTTATCTGGATGACTTTTTCAAAGTAGATGAAGGGTTTGACAGAGCATTGCAAGCTGTGTGTGTTTTGGTGAGGTTTGGGAAACTGGATTCTGTGGGCTAGGCAGAAGTTTGAAGGCCCAAGCAAGGCATTGTTTTTCTGGGTTTGCTAGTGGATGCAAGCCATGGTTTGTTTTGTTTATCAGATGGAAAGGTAACATGTTGGAAAGAAATAGATTCGAGGGGTGAAACCCAAGGGCAAAAGGCAAATTAAGGATGTCATGGAGCTCTTTCGGCTCTTGAATTTTGCATGTTGGGCAGTTCACCTGGGTCATTTTGTGGGTTTGTGGTCTTTGTTTGAATAAACAAACATCACTGGGTTTGGTTAATAAGTCAGTGCATGTTGATCTGGCATAACATAGTTTAGTCAGTCAAGGTTGATTTAGATGTGATTAGTATATTTCCACGGGTGGCAGGGTAAGTGATTTTACAAAATTTTGGAGTGTAGTTGTATGTCGAAGAATTGTGGTAGGGTTGATAATGTGAAGGCTGCCAGATGATGGCTATTGACGGGACAGGTTGAAGATTTTGTGGTGTTGATTTGTGTTGGTAAATGAGATTCATTGGATTATACTTGGTGTGACGTTTGCTTTATGGATGCATTATGGCTCACTTAGGGTGTCAGAGTTCTCTTGGTTTTAGTTTGGCAGGATTTTCACTTTTCTTCTTTCGTGCGTATTTGCTTAGGTAAATTTAAAATGGATCAGTTTTATAGGGAAGGCAGCTAGTACTGGGATGGGACAGGAAAGAGTGAATGTGTCCAGGGGGTTGGGCTTAAGAAATGGCTGTTCCCATCATGCTGGGAGTCCTCTGGACTTTGTTTTGTAATGCAAGGGGCAAGGTGATGATATGTAATTTGTTTGGGCAGATGATGAGGAGAATGTTTTGCTGTGCTGGTGTTCAGGGAGAGAGGTTGTCTATTCATTTTTTGTGCATTGGTAGGGTATCAGATTTAGTGAGGGAAGGCCATATTGATTGAAGTCATTAAGATGGTGGGTCGTTGGTCATCAAGTGTATTTTTATTGTTCTATAGTTAGGTAATTGGGTATGATAACTAGCTAAAGAACATTTTCTAGGAGAGGAAATTTAATTTTCGTCATGTTTATATCCATTGGGTGGTAAAAGTGGACTGCATTTAGGCTGGATGGCCCACAATTTGGTTTGCACTGTTTTGGGTGGCATTGAGCTCCTTAGCATCCTGGTGGTACATTTGGCAGACATTGATCTAGGCATAATGTTGATGCTGCAGTTGGTAGTTGGGATAAGGGAGGATCTCTTTCTTTTAAGAGATTTTACCCGGGTATGTGTACTGAGTGGTTGGACGTAGTACCACAGTTATTTTGGCTTTGGATACAGCTCATCAGTGTGTTAATGTTAGGCTATTTAGGCATTTAGCTGCTTTGGGTAGTATATGATAGAGCATTAGGATGTCGATGACTGGGATCCATTTTGAGTCAGAGAGGATGGATTACATCTGAAAATATTTTGTTTAGACCTTTTTAATGTACATATAGATTTGTCTGGAGGCTTTGTTGAAGGTCATTTGGTGAGATGTATTTTATTGAAGGGGACCGGGACAATTAGATTAGTATATGACAGAAAAAGAAGACTGCATAAGATAAGTAAAACTTTTATATTAAGATTTCAACATATAAGCAAGACAAACCTACATATGTAACTGTTTCAATAATACAGAAATTCCACATATTAACCTGTCTCCATTTCTCAAAAATGATCAAGCCTAATAACAACATAGCTTGCTCTAAGTGGAACATATCTGTGTTAGGCAGCTGAGGGTTTTAGTGTGCAATGTAACTTTAATTCTATTCAGTTTTGGGAAACATGCTACCGTCTGGACTGACAGCAAAAAAATACAGTGCTTAACCACTTTACGAAAGTGTGCACAAAGCCTATGAATCTACTTGACTGTATACATGTTTACATTTTGATTGCATATTTAAGATGCATAACACAGAATATAAGGGGGGTATGTTTGTCTGGTAGTGGTAACAGCATGACAATGTAGTAAACTAATCAGGCATTTATCTTTTATATTCATCTTTACTTTACTTCAAGAAAAAATAAAGAAAATATGCAAACATCAAACTAGTGAAATACATACATGTCAACAACTGATCTCAAGGCAGTTGTGTTTATAAAGTGTGTAACAGCTCATATTCTCAGTTTTTCCATCACTTTATATACCTTTTGTCCATTTGTATGGCTCTGTCTTGATTGTGCTCCCTCCCTTTCACTCATGACCCTTCTGGTTTTGTTTTCTTCACTTCTGCATGTACTATCCTGTATGTGTCATCTCTTTCAATGCTCCTAGGGTGTTATTCATCCTTAAATTATATTTGTTCATCACCTTCCTCATAGTTCAAACGTTAAACGAATGCCTTCAGAAAACTGTTATGCAGTTAAACTACTTTTCAGAAGATGGATGGATTGCAGTATAGCACTGCAATAAATGAATGTTAATATTTAAAGTGAAATACACTGAGAAACATTATCAGAAAACTGAAATGAAAATATTGCTGAGAGCTGTTTACATTCATGTGCTGGAGTCATGAGTAATGTACATGGTGGTAAAATTCAGTAATGCATGACTCTCAAATTCATTTTTGTAGAATCACGTACATCACTGAAGTAAATGCCTCAATATCTATAACCCCCTGATAGCTGTGACTATGATGTCAGTTATATTTAGTTGGATGGTGGGGAATCTTCACCATGTAGGGGCTTATTGGGGATTTCCACAATGCAGACAACTTTCAGTCATGGAAATGATTCAGTGACTAACTGGTTTTGTCAAATTCAGTTTCAGTCATCTGCATGATTTTATGTAGCTGAATACTGTCTGGACAAGTTACGTGATGTACTCTGATTCTACTGAATAGATAAGTACTTAGGCTAAAAAGTAGTATTTTAATGGGTTTATATGATTTATTTATTTATTTATTGCATTTGTTTACCGGGAAAGTCCACTGGGCCTAAAAGAGCCCATTTTCGGTGGAGGACTGGGGAGAAAAGCTCCGACAAGAACATAGATGCAGAAAAAAAATTAAACATTAATTGGTACAGAAGTAGAAACAGTGTTACACATAGTGGTTACAGTAATATATACAGAATATATACATAAGTCAGGAATTTAGTTGGTTTGATTGCAGTAACATATACAGAATATATAGGTTCATAGGCAGGTACTAGGCTATCGGCCCTAGGGCCTATACAAGCCTAGCCAAAAAGGTACTTTGGCTTTCGCCACCCAAGAAAATTATTTTCCTGTGCTCCTGTCGAGCAGAGCCACAGAGGTGATCCCCGGGGTGAATTTACTATTTCCCATCCAATCATCAAGATTTTTCTTGAAGAGTGCTAATGAGGAGCTTTGTTTGATATAGATAGGTAGTTTGTTTCAGAGTATGGGAAGTCTTTGGGACAAGAACATAGATGCAGAAAAAATATTAAACATTACACATAAAAGCAGGAATTTAGTTGATTGCCAGATGAATTAAGAGTGGTAAAAACAGAGATAAATTAATCAGCATTATTGTACCAGTATCAACAATTGATGAAAGAAAAAATAAATAAATATGGAGAAAGTATCATTCTGTGATGCTGTGCTAATGACAGAGTTTTCAGAAACAGTTGTCATTTTTACTTAAGGAGAGCATACGGGGAGTGTCCCTTTGTTAAAAAAAAAAAAAAAAAAAAAGAAAAGGTGTTTTGAACTTTTATGTTTTCTGAGTTGCTTTAACAGTGTTTTTATGGTTTTATCCTTTTAAAATGAAGATTATTATTTTTATTATTTGCATTTGGATTCTGCTTGGAAAGTGGATAAAATGGTTACAACTTGTATAACCATCTAATCTTCTAATGGAAGGAATCAGAGTAAAAATGTGATTTAATGAAGAAACTAACAGGAAGAAAAAACAGACTACATACAAAATGTTCATTCATCTGTTGTGTTAGTCTTCACCCATATTATACAAAAGCAGGACATAAACCTTAAAGGATATGACATACAAGTAATCTGGTTAGTGTTGTCTAGCTACTTAATGCCACTGTCTAGAGGACTGAATTCATGGCGATATTGTTGAGAAGGCACTTATTAACTGTAATTTTGTTATTCACTTGTGATACTAATTAGGGTGACCATGGTAGTGCAGTGGTTAGCATTGTCACCTCACAGCAAGAGGTTCTTCGGTTCGATCCTCGGCTGGGGTGCCTTCTGTGCGGAGTCTGCATGTCCTCCCTGTGGTCGCGTGGGTTTCCTCCGGGTGCTCCGGTTTCCTCCCACATCCCAAAGACATGCTGTAGGTGGATTGGACACCCCAAATTGGCCCTAGGTGTGAGTATGTGCATGTGTGTGCCTTCAGTGGAAGGTTGGGTGCTGGGCTGGCAACTCGACACCGTAAAACTCCACTGCCAATCGTGAGCGGACAGGTGATCTGCTGTGGCGACCCCTAACCAGGAAAAGCCGAAAGAAGAAGTAGAAGACTTCTGATACTAATACAAGAGTCATCTCACACTGTTCTAAGAATTTATGGCAGAAGCCTTTATTTGCTTACTGTCTGTATCTGCTCTAAAATTAAGTGTGTGCTGCAATAGTGTTGAATTGAGTCATGCCATTTCATGAATACTTTTCAGTCTGCTCTTGCTTCATGTCTTCTGTATACATGGCTATCTTCTCTGAAGTTAGATCTTCCAGTCCAAATAATTTGTAGAATATGAAAAAAATTGCAGATTAATATAACTATGTGAATTTCATTCAATATATAAAGTGCCTCATCTTTAGCTTATAGGAAGTGAAGTGGACAGTAGCAAATTCTGAAGAAAGGAACTAAATTAGTGAGCGTCTTTCTTAAAGCAAAACAACCACAAGGATTTAGGCCATTTAACAAAGAGCTTCTTTGTTTTCCATAACCAGCAAGATTTTCTGAAGACAAACTTGAATTTATGGTTCTGTCTAGAGAATAAACATGGTTTTGCACATTCCCAATATTCTAAATGGTATTTCTTGATCAGTAATTTAGTGTTTTCATTATTTAAGGTTTGCACATTTTATTTAGCTATTGTTAGGTCTCTTGCCAGGGAGAAAAGCAGTAAACCATGTTTCATCTAGACAACTTGAGTGAAATGTGATTAAATTAGCAGCAGGCTGATAATGATTGGCTTTAGCAGCCAACATATTCATTTTAACTACTTTGATGTTTTTAAAAAAATGCAGGAATCCTGTGTCAGGGACAGATAGGCAAGCCGGCTGGCTGATACTGGTGGCTCAGACCCTGCTTAACACAGTATTCTTTAAAAAAAGTATAATAAATGCTATATTTCTTCTTCCTATATATATCACATAAATAAGTGGATTCTGCTCTCCAAAGAATCACTCTGCAAATAAGTATGAGACAATAAACCAATACTGAGTGGGGTAGGATGGTCTCTCTCTCTCTCTCTCTCTCTGTCTCACTCTCACTCATACACACACACACACACACACACACACACACACACACAAACACACACACAAACACACACACTTGCAAGCAGTTTGAAGAAACTCCAAATCATTCAATGGCATGAACAGGGAATACAGTATACAATAAAAAAGCTCCCATGATAACCCATATGAGCACAAGAAGGAGTTGCAAGATCTGCAGAGAAGGTATACCAACTTGGAACTGAACCACCAATGCACTGTAGTACTGCTGAAACTAAAAATACACACCAACACCACACATATCTTTATTGTTTATATGTATCTGTGTGTGTCTATGTAGATATATTTATATATGTGGATTTCTGACCATATGTGCACTTACATATATAAATATAAAACATATAGGTCTATTACATATACTGCTATTCATCAATCCATGTGTCAGTGAGACCTGTTCCTTGGCTTCCAATTTATTGCAACTTGGAAACAGGCTTTAACATGAATCCTGCAGGGGAATCTGTCCAGCACTCTCTAGTTGCTATGTTATCTGTTTATCTTCCTTTCAATGAATCATGAACTCAGTGAATGTGCTTCATAAAGCATTGATCCTAAGAATAGTAGTTTGATGAAGTTCATTGTACTCAGACATGCATACATATATGATTAAATAATAAGGACACACATAATGCAGACACTGCCAAAACACACACCACTGAAAAAAACATGCCAAATTCATACACTGCTAAGCAAACAAAATAACTGAAATACACTACATCACCTACACAGAAATTAATATACATCTAATCCAGCCTACAATAAATCAACTTCTACCATAAAGTTGCTCAAAGACACACACTGAAACACAAACACATTCACACCAAACTCCACCTCAAACTTAGGAAGACAGTGACATTTAAAATATCCAAAAGAAGTTAACAGCTATCTGAAACTTTCTTAAACAACCCCTGCACACAAACACTCCTGCAAAGGGTTATATTTTGCATGGCACCCTGTTATGTGCCTAAAGTAAAATGTCTATTACATTGCTTATAATCAGCATAAATAAATTGACCACAACAGCAACTGAAAAACTGGATTTGATAAAAAAAAAAAAAAAACACAAAATATATCAACATAGTATATGTGCACACAACTCATGTTATGATAAGAGCACACATACTAATCATATATATTTACATAGCTACATACAGGTGCCTGTTGTGTGCGTGCATGAAATGAATCATGTAAGTATGTGCTTCCTATATTCCAGTATTTAAAATGTTACCAATGAAGCAGAAGCCTTCAAGATGTAAAGGTACTATAATGTCTTACGAAAGTCGGCATTATGCCACCAGTAATTTACCCTAATATTTTCTTTTGTGGTAAAAACATAGTTTAGGAATTTATTTTTTATTTTATTTTATTTACATGTGCTTTAAAGGGTAGAGCACTGAGCAAGCATGACCAATTGAGGGCACGGCCTGGATTGTAACGAACAGTGTAATAGTTTGACGTTACCACATCAGAAACAGAAAATACAGTACAATGGCAAGAATAAATGGCAGTACAGCAATGGCGTCTAGTACATTATATATAAATTCACTTTGATAGCAATGAAGGTTATCAAAAAGCTATGATATAATCTGAGGTAAAGCAAGATGAATATTTTAACAATCAAAAAGACAAGTAGAAAAAATTCAGGAAAGAACAGGGAGGCCCAGTGTTACTGGGGAAAGTAAATATGAAGAATTTAGTAAGGTTTGAAGAACTATACATCTCCAGATTGTTTGTTGTATGATATGAAAGTGCAGGATACAGAGATGTTACCGGAAAGTGTAATGAAAAGATGTTGTAGCAGATATGACTGTGGCATGACGTGTTATTACAGTTGCCCATAGATGTGTACTAGGCTAACAACCACAAGGCCCTTTTAAGCCTAGCCATGTATCCCAAATCTCTGACAAGTTCTGGCACCCTTGATAAGTGTAAGTAGGGGCTTGGGAGGTGAAACATTTACAAGCAGGAACCTGGGAACCATTTGCAGGATGCCTGTGTCCATTAGAGACACAGATGCCAAATCAAGTGTAAATTTTCTGCTCCGCATACAATGTTCAAGTTGCACTTGAACTGAGTTAGGGAGGAGTTCTGCTTCACATGGATGGGGAGCCTAATCCAGAGAAAGGGTATTCTCTGAGATACAAACCTGTCCCTCTAACAGGTCCTGTTTATATCACAGGCAAAGTTTAAGTCTTTAAAACAGATAATTCTGGTGCTGTTCGTTTAGCAAATATGCAGGAGGTCCATCAGGGAGGGGTCTGACAATGCCCTGTATGGCAGGCATAGATCTCTCCTTAACAGCCTGTAGGAAACAGAATACAGGAATAAGGCTTTAAAGCGGTCTGCATAGGACATGTTACTTACACCCTGTATTCCTTCAGTGAATAACCACCGTGTTTGTTCCACTTGTTGAATGTGTCTGGTAAGGTGCATACCAAAGGGGGTATTGCACTCAATGACAGGTCTGATGAGTGCTGAATACACTGGAACAATGACTTCCTTGTACTTAGATACCATACCTTTGTTTATAAGTTGAACAGAATAGAATGATTTCCTCACTACTGTAGATATGTAATGATTAAAGGCTAAATTACTGTCTATGTGTAACCCGCAAGTCCCTGACTACTGGGTCAGCCTTTTGGGGGGTGTCAATAGGATAGCTACCAGGGCAGACGACTTACTGAAGGATACTATTATGCATTTTTTGGAATTTAATTTTACTCCATGGCTCTGAAACAAGTTATTTGTCTGTGTCAGACCTTCCTGGAGAACATTAGTGTCACTGGGGGATTCTACAGCTGCTCCTAACTTGCAATCATCTGCAGATTTGGCCAGCCAGAGGTCCTTGACATTGGCCTTGCCTTCAGAGAATTACATGTCAAAAAAGGAGCAGTAGTAGAAGAGATCCCTCTGGGACTCTGCTTGTCACTGACTTCTTTGTAAAGGAGGACTCCCCAATTCTAACTTCCTGGGTCCTGTCTGTGAGCCAACTGTCTATCCACTGGTAACATAAGGGGTTATACCTAACCTCTTGAGTTTGTTAACAATGCATGACTGGGGTATTGTGTCAAATGCTTTGGCAGGTCAAGGTAGGCAGTGTGAACCATTTTATCCTCATCCATTGATTGTTGAACTTCTCAAAGTAGTCCAACAGGATGAGAAAGGCATGACCTCCCTTTGACAAAACCTAATTGGGTCGGTTCCAGTGCCTGGAGTTTTCCTATATCATTACTGATCATTTCCATTATAATTTCTTCCATGGCATTGCATATTAGACTAATGAGACTTATGGGTATGTAAATGGTCCACCTTTGTGCAGAAGAATGACTATTTCCATTCATTACACATAAAACCTGTTTGGAGGCTATAGTTATATAGCAATTCCAGACAGCCAAATAGGTCATGTTTCATGCTATTTAGAAGGCATACTGGGATATTGTTTGGGCCTACTGATGCAGTGTTCTTGGTCTTAGAGAGAGCATTGAGGACCTGTTCCCTAGTAATAGCAGGGGGCGGTATATTTGATGTCATTTCCTGAGGTAAGGATGAAGGGGAGATAGGGGCAAAGTTATTGTTGGATTTGTCTGATAGTAGGTTTGCTATATATTCTGGCTCTGTATAGGTGGCTCCATTAATAATGAGCTATGCACTTAATTGTGTATTTCCTTTGAGGTTGCTGACATAGCTAAAAAAATGCCTTGTGCTTGCCCTTGGCCTGGAAGGCCAAATTTACCTCAAATTTAGATTTGGTAGACTATTTTTTCTCAGAGTTGTTTGTTTAGTTTGATGAGTGTGCCTTTATCCTGCTGGGTACTACACCTCCTAATTTTTGCCAAGATTATTTTGCTTCCGCTATATAGCCTATTGATGTTGTGATTCCACTAGGATGGCTTGTTTTTTTGTTAGTTCTGTACTTCTTCCTAGTGGGTAGATCTGTCTCTATGCAGCTAGTAGCATGCTTGTATAGGGTTTCTGTGAACAGTCCCCACAAGCAGCAGTGTTCTCAGGATTTATAGGGGGGGGGGGCTTGATATTTTGCCACGTTATCACTTAATAAAGGAAGTTAGTCTTAGAGTAGTTCCAGAACATTCCAGGCTTAGCTGGGGGTTCCACCTTTTTTTTTTTTTTTTTTTTTTAATTCAAAGGTGACTGCTCTGTGGTCTGACCTTACCAGAAGATATTACACTAGTGGGTGTGCAGCACCCTCCCATATTAGTGAGGACCAAATCCAGTATGTTTGTACCCATGGTCGGTCTTTTGACAATTTGGTCCAGGGTGTTTGTGCTTACGAATTCCAGGAATCTCTGTGCCTACACATTTGGTGTTGTACATAATTGCCAATAAATAGTGAGCAATTAAAGTTGCCCATTAATACAGTATTGAGTGGGATGGCTAGTGTTTCCAGTAAGCTTAAATACATATTATAGGTTTCCTGGGTTGTAGAGAATTATCTATAACTTGCAAGAAGTGGTATGAGATGTTGCCTATGGTGATTTGAATGTGGTTCAACTGCATTATCCTGCTTGACCAGCCTTGAGGTCTATTGATTTATGATGTAAATCAAGACCCCTCCATCTTTGGTCCTTGTCTTCTACGGTCACACAGTGATGATCCATATAAAGACAGTTGATGATGAAGTGGTCGCACAGTGATGATGCATACAAGGACAGTTGATGATGAAGTGATAGATTTTGTTACATAATCTCTTCAGACCAGACAATCTCTTTTTCACTCTCTCTCTCCATCTGTACTTGATCACTCTCTATTATTTACTAGAATATCTTGAGATGTTGTGTTTTCTTGCTTATCAAAATATCTAGTTACCATCTACTTCATAACAATGTACCTGCTTACTTATAACTCTTGTAATTTTTATGTTTATCTGTATAAAGTACGTACATTTTCTGTATGTAATTGGAGCTTTTCTCCCCAGGCCTCCTCTGAAAATGGGTTCTTTCTTACCCAGTAGGACTATCCCGGGAAACAAATGTCAAATAATAATAATAATAATATTAATTGTATTTGTGCTGTAATTTTCTATGAGGCTGGGAGAGAGGGTACTCCACTGTCATCTCTGGTGGGGGGAGGATTGACTTAATTGTTGTAGCCAAAATAACAAGTAGTTGATCTTGGGATGGAGTTTTTCAATGTGATCTTGAAAGTTAGGGGATTGGTGTCTGATTACACACTGAAGTGCTTTACTGGCTTTTCAAAGGTTTTGAAAGACAGGAAAACACTTCACACACCTTCTCTGGTTTCTTTTTTTCTCTAACTGGCAGTACCTGGAGCAGGTGAAACTCAATGTGCTACAAAGAATTATAATTGGGTTTCACTGTTCAGAGCCCTTTGTATGTTCTCAACATGAATGTTAAGACTAACCCCTCTCTTGGTGAATTTCTTAGCTTTCTTGTCTCAAACTTATAAGTTAATTATGAATTGAGAACTGATAATAACCCTGTGTATTTAGGATGCTTTTCATTTTCACTACTACAAATAAAAGTATTATTACTGGCTAGTGAAGATGTGTGTCATATCAATTTAATATCAAATTAAGACAAATAGCATGATGCTACAAATACATGGGTACATTTACACTTTTGTGATATACTAGTTAATTCAGGGATTTAGCACTTGGACGAGACGTTAAGCTTCATAGTAACAAATGATATTCTAATAAGATGTCAAGAGGTGGTTTACCTAAGAAACACATGAATAAGAAAACAGTAGCCTAGACTATCAGGTCTAAATATGATCACTAATATTAGTTCAGATATTTAAATCTCTTTTTAGTACTATATATTGCAAGTGTGGCAACAACTTAAAGGACAATGAACACAAAGAGGAAACAGGTGAGATCAAAAACAAGTATCCTTAATTATGAATACAGACAAGAGTTGCCAAATGTAAAACATCACTGCAAAGTGCAAAATGACAGCTAAAGAAACTAGTGTAATTAGTAAGATAACACCACCCTTTTCCCTTAACTACATTTGCTCATCATGTTTTCCAACAACTTGTGCAAGGTCCTATTTGTCCTAATCATCTAAATGGCAATCATAGCAGAGAGGAGGTAGAATGCACCTTTACAGATGAAGAAAGTCATTTTCCGTGAAAAAGATAACAAAAGATAATGGCATTAGAAATCTAGGAGGAGATGGTTTGCTTAGAAATAGCCAAACTGAAAGTCTTAAGATGAAAGGAAACAAAAAGCTGCTTAGATTTGTGAATGACTTAAGTTTTACCCAAATAGTGTCTGAGCTGTCTATGCAAATCCAAGGTGTGGAGAACCTTCTCGCTGGCAGACTGTGGTCAAGGAAAGAAGGAATGCAGATGAAAAGACTGATTAAGAGACAACTCATTGACTACCTTGGGCATAAATGAAGGATTAGTATAAAGACGTACCCTGTCATTGTGAAAAACTAAAAAAGGAGGAACAGCCATAACAAACTGAAATCCAGACACTCTGTTGACATGAATGCAAAAAGGAGAACGGTCTTCCAAGTACAGTGTTGTAAGGAAGCTGATAAAGCAGGCTCAAAAGGAGCCTGAGGCAATTTTTCAATTACAAAACTGAGGTACCAGGAAGGCAGAATAGGCTTCCTGGGAGGCATGATATGAAAGACACCTTTGAGAAATTGCTTGACCTCAAATCTGTAGTCCAGAAGAGAAGTCAAGGGCAGACAAGCAGAAATTGCGGACAGTCAGCTATAACATAAGTATTTGCCAACCCAGCATGGAGATGAGCAAACAAATAAAAGAGAACCAGAGGAACTTCCACAGATTGGGGATCCTGATGGCAAGAGAGAGAGAGAGAAAATCACTTCCATTTGGACATATAGGGTTTTCTAGTAGTGGGTTTCCTTGTCTCCTGCAGAACCCAGAGCACATTCTCAAAAAAGAAGTGCCTAAAAGGGATCAAAATCCTATCACCCACAATGCCATTTGAAGAGTGGACAGGTGAAGATGGTCAATAGACCCACTGTCTTGTGCAAGGATATCCACCCAGTGAGGTAATTTGTGATGAATGTCCATAGCCAAATGAGAAAGAAGGGGGAAACCAATGTTTTCTGGGCCTTAAGGGAGACACCAGCAAGATTTCAAGACAGTCCTGCCTGATCTTGTGAATAACTCATGGCGACAGAGGAAGGGGAAAACACATACAAAAATGTTCCCTTCCAAGGAAAAGATAGGATGTTCACTTTCCAAGTTCGAGGACTCCGAACTTTGGAATAGAACAGAGGAAGTTGTCTGTTCAGAGAGGAGGTGAAACGATCTACCTGGGGAATACCCCACAGATGGACAATGTCCAAGAACACATCCCTGTGAAGCATCCATTTGTGAGCTTGGATGCTGGACCTGCTCAAAGATTCTGCTCTGAGGGAATGTAAACTGCCTAGAGAGTCACTTGATGCTGAATAGCTTGATCCCAGACCTGAAGAGCTACTCTGCAAAGAAGATAGGACCTTGTATTCTTCTGCTTGTTGACATACAACATCACTGTGGCATTGTCTATGAAGACTTTGGGGGGCCCAGAATGAAAAGGAAATGAAAGGCTTGGAGATCCAGAAGCAGACTCCTCATCTCTTTTACATTAGGATGCTCTGACTTCTATTAAGGAGGCAAGAGACCCTGAATCTTCAGGGGGACACAGGAGGCACCCCACCCCCATCTGAGAAATCTGTAAAAAAACTTCTTTGTGGGAAATGGAGCTTGAAAAGGAGGCCCCACATTGAGAGACAGTTGATGAATCCACCACTAAAGCTCGAGATTCAGACAGGGAAGAAAAGGTACCTGGAACTCCTGTGGGTAGCAATGCTGAACCCATACCAATCTGAGATACCACTGAGGGAGCATGGGGATGATGGAAGCTATGAACCCCAGGACTCTGAGAAATATCCTGACCATGACAGATGCCAGAGGAAGAAGGGACTGAAAAAAGGTAATCAGAGGGAGAACCTAGGGTGCAGGAAGGGTTGTCAACATGAGACCATCTGATGCCTGTATCTGAGGAAAATATTTTTTTTTTTTATTATTTTTTTATTGTCTTCTCTTCAGAGCAGGGATTAAGTAGGTTGAGCTTATGCTTCGCCGTTTTTTTCTTTTGGCCGATTGGGCTAAAATTTTGAGAGCAATCTATTGGGTGTTAGCGATATATTCGCTCTCAGATACACTGGTTATTAGGTGGAACATCATTTCCTATTGTGTTATCTATTTATAGGTATTAGGTATATTATTACATATTTTTTGTACTTATAGCAGTAGTTTTGGATTGTCTGAAATTCAGTATATTATGTGTTTATTTCAGACACTAGTTGGCTGGCTCCTTTTTCCGGTGGTTTATTAAGTATTGGCCCTTTTAGGCGGCTTGGACCTTTACCTTCTTTGGTGCAAGCAGGTATTAGATTCAGTCCAATACTAACTGGGTTGAGTACATGGAGTGCGGCAGTAAATTCTTTTCACGGGGTTGATTTCGCTATTGTGCATCTACTATGCCCTTGGAGCTGTCATGGCTACTGAGTACACTTCGTAAATTATATTCATTCATTATTTTTTATTTTTTGTATTGAACAGCTGATCTATTGTATGTGTCAAGCTTGTCGGGGTGTTTGTTCATCACCTTGTTTAACATCTCGAACATCTGCACTGTTTAGGGGCATGGCTTTATTTTCGGCATACAACTTTGCAAGTACGACCGCAAGCATGTTGTTCTGGGCAGTGTATTTATTTTATTTCCATTTTCATTTTATTTGTTTGTTTTCATTCAATGGTTATGCAACTTGATTTTTTCAAATGGGGGGGGTGTCAGTATTTGATTCAACTAATTAATTAGTGTTGATCATGTGATTTTAAATGTTTCTTGTATAAAGTCAACGGCTGTAGTGAGATACTGTTTGCTGCTTTTTTTCTGAGGAAGTTGGAGTGTGTTCCGACGAAAAGCTTGTTTTTGGTGCTTAAAATAAAGTGCTACATTTTAAGAGATGATTTGTGTGGCTTGCCTTTCGATTATTTAACAACTTTCAAGATTTTTTGCACTTAGTCTGTAGTTTTCTTTTTGGTCTACACCTGGCAGTACTGGAGTATCGACCTGTTGTTTTTTTCATGATCTTAGGAAGCCATCAGAACTGATTTCTGGAAGTTTATGGTGAACCCCCGATTGTGTAACAGGCAAGAAGTAAACCGGAGATTCTGAAGCAAACGGTTGGGAGAATGAGATTGAATGATCGTCTGGATAGGGAAAATCTGAATACCTTGAAGCCTGCAAAAAGCAATGTCACGAGTGAGGTATTTGATGCATACCCTTATGGCACTAGCAAGGCTAAAAGGCAAAACAAAGAACTGAAAATGTAAGTAAGAGACAGGGAAATGTAAACATTTACTGAAAAGACAATGGATGGGGATGCAAAGGTATGGTTCCATGAGATCCAGAGACACCAGAAACACCTAATGAAGTAGAAGAGGAAACAATGTCTGAAGGGATAACATCCAAAATTAAGGAACTTTATGAAAGGTATTTGGCAGGGCAAGATCCAGAATTGGTCTCCATGTACCATAATTTCATAGAACCAAAAACACTGTGGAATAAAAACCCTTTTCTAGCTGGGTGGGATGCACAGGTTGAATGGTGCCCTGATCCAAACAAGAGTGAAGAACCTCTGGGAAATCAGAATTTTGTTCCCATGGGGTAGAGGAATGCCTGAAAAGGGAAGAAGGGACTTTCATACCATGAAATATCCCTGATGGATTGAACTCAAGAGTCTTGAGGTGATTTATAACCAATTTGGCAGAGACGGGGAAAGATGAAGAGACAAAGAAACTTGGCTGAGGAAAGTTAGTAGCAAACCATCAAATAGAAGCAGGCTTAACCTGAAATGAAGGTTTCTGGGAGGCAGGAGTCTAAGTAGCCTTATCAAGAGGCAAACACCTAGAACCCTTCTTCCCTCTAGGAGGAGGGAAAAATTGTCTATGAACAAAGGCAAACTTGGAAGGATAGTTCCTCTGAAACTTAGAAATATGAAAAATAAAAATATGTTTAAGCTCCTGCAAGGCTTTGCCGTTGTCCTGGAGGGACTTGAAAAGGTCAGAAGCAGCAGATCCAAAAAGTCTCATTTATCCAAAGAAGTATCCAAAGGTTTGGCCTGGTTGTCATCAGGCAAAGCCTGAAGACAAAGCCAAGAATAACGCCTCATAACTGAACCAAAGGCAGAAGTTATGAAAGAAGCATCAGTTGCATTTGATCGAATGGTGAGCAAGTTGCAAAATGGAGCACAGCAGGGAAAGGGTTGAAGGCTTCCCCTCATAGTCAGGAGGGCCAGAAACCACTTTGGAAAACTGAGAAAGCAGAGCCGAAACACACATGGTCATATGAGTTTGGTAGTTGATGGCCCTAAAGGACAAGGAATCAGCAGTGTAAACCATCTTGCTCAACCTTCCTTTAACCCTACTATCCTTATCAGAAGGCAGCAGCTTGGTAGAAGGCAACAGATTGGATGGCTTGTCCAAAATGACTGACACTACAGAAGGGTCAGAAAAAGGGCATTTATAAAGAGATTTTCACTCCTTAAGTACCTTGAAAAACCTATGTGGCTTTTTAGGTGCAGAAGGCTGAGTCAGGAGCTACAGAAGCTGTAGAAAAGGGAACTAAAATGGCAGCCAGAACAGGACAAACATCAGACGGTATGAGAGACTTCATCTCTAGGAGCATGTAATACCTTTTTTTTTTTTGCATACTAGATACCTGGAAATATTCCCATTTCAAATAATGCATCATGTGGGCAATGATATTCCCAAAAGAGAGCTCTTCCACAGGAGACTTAAGGAATCCCATTCCTATGAACCATAGTCCAAGGAGGAAGGGATTTGGGAAGACTAAACCAGGGATTCTTCCCCTGAGTTCAGATCCGCATCTGAAGAATCCAGTTCCCTAGGTCCTTTAGCTGGAGTAGAAGACAGGAGGGAGCAGAAACAGAGGCCACTTGAGGTGGCTTCAAGGCCATCAAGGCATTGAATAAACCTTGAGTGAAATCCTACCATTCATGCTGGGGATCCTTCACAACAGGGGAAATATGTTTTTCCTTTTGTTTTATTTCAGTGGGACATCCACTCTAAAGACCCTCAAATGATAAGACCCCCTGATGCAACTCTATAATAGTTGTAGTAACATCATCTCCCAATAAAATCTGAGGAATCCTACTCAGTATTTTGGATATCATCAGCCAAGGTTCCCCATCAATGTCAGGTACAGACATTTAAAAAGCCCCCGAAGGTGTGTGAGAATCTGGATCCATGTCAGTTTTCAATGGGGTTACTCCAGAAGAATCTGAAACAAGCACTGGACAGTCTTCAGGGCTTTCAACAGCCCCAAGAGTGACATCTGGGGAGGGTGGACAGCAGCTGGATCAGGCCTGGCTTTTTTGGTCTTTTCCTTGGCAGATGACTGGCCTTTGGGAATGGATGGAATGATTGTGCCATAGCACCCAGAGCCAACAACTTAAGATGTTGGTTCTACAGGTATATGGATAAAGAGGAGAGGTGATTATGGAGGGTCGCAGACTCAGACGCCTGGCAGATAAAACACTGAGTGCCATCATAGGAAGCACTGAAACACGAAAAGACAATGGTCATGATAGTCTTTATGGAAGATCTGCCTCCCACACTATCTTCCCTTTCTACATGACATCAACATAATAACAAACAGTAAGAAAGCAAGAGAAGAAACCCCAGTGTAGCAGTTATCTGAAAAAATAGCTTGGCAACCAGCACAGACGCTCAAACCTATGGTCAGTAATGGCTTTCAGACTAGTAGCAAAGTAGTTCTGAGGGTGTGCATCCATACCTCACCTTTATGCCCTATGCCTTGCATGGGGAGACGTGTGACATATGGCACCTATAAGAACTAAAGGTTATGGTATACTGGCCAAATGTTTGACTACCCTTGATAGATATGCAGTTATAATAAGTTGATATGGTAATATTTTTTTCCCGAAATGAGGTAAATCAAAAAGGAGCATTTAAAATAATATTTACATATTGAATAGTTGCCACAGCTGTAGATGCATTTGTGTTTATTTGTAATAGGTATGTTAATTATGGTACTGTCTTTCAGTAAAATAGTCTTTAAACATGTTTTTATTATACACAAAACTTGGTTGGGTTCCAACTACATTTACCAATTCATTGTTTCCCAACAGTACTTTCCAGTTTTCTAAAAATATGTTACAAACTGTTCAGCAGTTGACAGCCATAATCAACACAATGAAATCTATTTCTAGGTTGCTTCACAATGTTTTTAAAATTCACCCCTTTAAATAATATTGGTGGGAATGATTATTTCTTTTGTTAGTAATTTCTGTAGCAGTCTGTTTTAGGAAGTCTTCTGTACAGCCTTGATTTTTAAATAAAGTAAAATCTGAAGCTCTGTATTAAAAGCTTTATCATCAGTGGTCCATTTTGATGCATGAATGATTTGCCCTCTTGGAATACTGTTTTTTATGAATGCAGAATGATTACTTGACAAAAATGTGCTACCTGAAAATACTTTTCAACCATCTACTATCAATGCAATGTTAGCATCTAAAAAGTTAACTTCAAAATCAATGCTACCTATGGCAAAGTTTAAATAAGAGGTAATGTTATTTAAATACTGAAAAAAAAACTCCTGTATTTCATATTTGGTACTTTAAAAAAAATTCTGGTAAAATATTTTCTTACCACAGGCTAAACTACTCTGGCAAAAACAGGAGCAACATTTGTACCCATAGCTGCTTCTCCAGTCCGCTGTGTTATTTGTGTAATTCTTTCTGTAAATGCTATTTTGCAATCATATACAAAATGTACATTTTCCGGAAGGGACAACAGTAGCATTGTTTGCTATTTGACCCTATACTCCTTTTTGCTGTGCATTTCTTCTGCTATCTACACAATGCTATGGGTAGCATTAAATTATTCACAGATTTATATTTAAGTACTGTGCAATTAGTCTGCAGACCATTAAAAGCATAGCCAAAAATACCATATTTAAAAGTTCCGTCTAGCCTCAAGGAGGGCAAGACAAAACAGATTGGGGAGATTTTGTGGCTGTCCATCCATTTATGTAGTTTTACCTTGAAAACAGCAAGGGTGCTATTCTGCTTAATGTGTATGGGTGTCTGTTCCAGAGGTGAGGCATATATTCGGATATCAATTGGTCAAGCCAACCTGCCTTACTCATCTGCTTGTGAAGATTTAGTTCCTTTAAGTATTTAAAGTTTTTTTTTTTATAAAGGAGTCTATTTTGTGGTGCCCTTCATTTTCAGTCCAGTTTCTTTTGGTTCTGAAGTTTTATATATGCTGTGAAAGAATAGGAGGTCAAAGAGGGATGGATGTTTCATCACTCTGAAGGCTAGACACAGATCTTTATGGTGGGGTCTAGTGAAGATTGAATACAGAGGAAGGGCTTCCAGTTTATTCTGTTAATTAAGAGTTTTTGGGGTCACCAATCATTTTAATTATGAATCTTTGATGCCGCTCAAGCTGAGTGATACATTTCGACAAATACATACCAAAATGCACATTATACTGAATAACAGGTCTGATGAGCTAGAGTAAAGAGGAATTAATACTTCTTTGAATCTAGACCCTTTAAAAATAAGATGAGTCATACGTAAACCTTTCTAGAGCCATTCTGGAGAGATGGTGGTCAAACGATAAGGAAGGACCAACAGAATGCCTATATCTCTTACAACAGATACTGACTGGGGGGTATCACTTGCATGGTAAGTGAAAATGTTTCTTTACCAAAGAAACTATGCTACATTTATTCACATTTAATTTGAGACCATTGTCCTTGCACCAGTTAGTAACTTGGCCTAACCCATGATGGAATGAAAGATCAGAAAATAACACCCAATCTACAAATCTAATCAAGAGAACAGGCTAAGAGTGTTAGCCTAATGGCTTGAGAAACAGATGCCCAATAGGAAAGGATCTAACTATGTGGTGCACCACTGGTAACTTTTTTATTTTCAAAAGTGATACCTGTGCCTCTAAGCACATGGGTTCTGTCAGACAACCACTTCACTATCCACCACAATTCAAAATTCAGTTTTTCAATGTCCATATTAATGAGGTCTAAAGTAATATGCTCTACAGCTTTATGTATGAGGCAAGTGAGACTAGTAGGTCTATAGATACCAGGGTCTGTCGCTGAGGTGCCCTTCTGTAACAGCATTAAAATGGTGGTCTTCCAGACTTCGAGAAACTAACCAGTGGAGGGATTTATATTAAAGAGATTAAGTAGGGTTTCAGATAGGCCATATTTGGTACTAGGGTTTCAGATAGGCCATATTTGGTAGTGACAATCAGGCAAATGGATATGTCATCTGTACCCATGGATGAAGTGTTGGGTGTAGTTTTTGAGAGGACTGACAGAACTTGTTGCATAATAATTAAAAGTGGGTGTTTGGGATAAGAAATGTACAGAATAGCTTTAACCATGGGTGTAGTAAAATTGTGCCCATATTGCTGATCTGTATATCCATGGGTGACTATCAAATGTTCTAGTCATAACCAGGAATGGTTTTGGATTGACAGTGATGCTTATACCTCCTCTGCCATCTATGCTCTCTATTAGGTATGCATATCGCAGACATGGTGCACATTTCAGATGCTGTTTGCACTAAGGACACAGGTGGGGGCCATGAAGGACTTTTCAGGTAAAAGCTGCTTCTATCCATTATGCCCTGGTGAAGTTGTGTGCTCAGTGTGTACCTCTACAGGAGCTCCTGTAATGGAGAATGATGGTGACCACTCCCCATGTAATGTTGTAGACTATGTTACTGAGTCATCTGAGCATACCAATTGAATACAACTATCACTGTCAGCCACAGATGCCTTACTGACATTGAGCTGTTGCTGCCCTGTTGTATTAAAATCTTCACCAGTGGAACCTGAAAAAGCAGGAACACGCATGACGACATTGTCCAGCTACATTTGCATGCTGCTATGAGCTTCTTTGGCATGCATGTCACTGCAGATTAAGCAGTTATAGCACACACTGAAGAAATGCCTTCTTGTACAGGTTGTTGCAGTTGCATCAAGAGGTAACTGAAATGACAAATGTGCAGGTGAGCATTGGACAAGCCTTCTCTTGAAATGCATTGAAGTGTGCTACACTGACATTATTAACCTGCTGTGTTCACAAATAACACACACACACATGGCTAGAACCAACCCAGGTCCCACCTGTAAATCATTCCCAGTTATGATGCTACACTCCTCGTGACCAAGTGACATAAAAAACTCTCCAGCTTCACAGAGATGGACACTTTACTGTTGGTGATCCACCCCCAAGTTGGACTAATCTGCCTTAATTTCTTGTGACTTTTTTTCAGAGTGAGTCACTTCAGTAACCTTTTATAGCCTGTTATAGAGACTTATGGTTGACCACAGTATTCACATCCAAATGTTGCTGGTCTGCAACACCTTTGTCTAGAAGTTACACACTGTGTTTCCTGATGACCTATAGAAGAGGGTCATTCTACTGAACAGAGTGAACATTTCCAGCAATTGCCTCTTTCTTGTGGCCATGGTAGTACATGTATACCACAGGTGAAAACATGCCGGTACGCCAATGCTTATTAACTCCCTTTTCAAGCACCTGCTTATTTATCAGCTGCAGGAAGAACTATGTACAGCCCCCCAATCTCACACACATTACCTGCTGTAGCCATGCTTCAAAATTTGGGCCTGCAATCCCAAACTAGGAGCTAGATACAGTAGTGTAGCCAGGTTGTGGTGAATGGACCAGCCATCCCCAATTCATGGCACATTTTTCTTTCTTGTGTAGACTGTAAGGGAGTATGGTATTAGGGCCTGGCACCCCTCTTAGAAAGTCAAGACTAAAGCGAACTGAGTAATTTAGCAAAAACATTTTTAATGAAAAACAAAGCTTTCATGTCACAAACCTTTCATCAGTGTTCTC
This sequence comes from Protopterus annectens, assembly GCF_019279795.1. Taxonomy (NCBI): domain Eukaryota; kingdom Metazoa; phylum Chordata; order Ceratodontiformes; family Protopteridae; genus Protopterus; species Protopterus annectens. The sequence goes on along the minus strand of NC_056750.1, from coordinate 754,786,240 downwards.
TTAGGAAGAAAAGGAAGTCCACCAGATCACAGAACTTTTTTGCAATTATGTAGAGTGTGAGGGTATAGGACATTAAGACTTTGCATTCCCCCGATGTTGATGAATGCCAGATTGGAGAATAGACTTTTTTTATTTATTTATTTTGCTGGGTACAAGATGGGGGAGTTGTATTGAGAGCCAATGAGTCAGCTACAGCTTTCCTTTGATGGCTCATTTTCATGACCAAACTCATCAGTTACTCAGGTTACTTCCTCTGTAAAATTACCATCTTAGGAGACTGCTTTTCCAGTGTATCCTGTAAACAGGAAAAAAGGTCCAGTGAAAACATACTTACGTATTCCTGGAAATCAAAAGATTAAGAATAGAAAAATGCAGGATATTCTAATTTTTCTATGGCCACAGTGCTGACTTACAGCTACAATTGGGTAAGGTTCAAGTAGACAGTTATTGGAGAACTCCACTAAATAAAGAATATCTTTCATAAGGCTGGGAGATTTATTTGTGTTTAAAACTAACATGAACACAAAGAGCGTTTTAGGACTCTAACCATCTGAAAAATCAATCAAGACAGAACATAGGTGTAATGAAATGTGACATCTGCAGGTATTGCTGTTTTATTTATGAGATGCCAGTTACTGATATATGCAGTTCCACAAAAAATATTCCATAATATTCTTAAAAACGGAGATGGCTTAGTTATATTTCATTTTTTGCTAATTTTAAATACTACTAATTTGTGAATCTTCTTAATGACTATTATAAGTTGGTCATTATAAGACTGTTTTAGTTCATATATTTTGATCACATCATAGCAAGTGTCACATGACTGGGATGGAGTACTTAAAATGACATTTCTGTGCAAATGCTTTATTCTGATGGAGTCTATCCTTTGTGGATGAAAGCACTAAATAAATAGTACTGATTTACTTGTTTAAAAAGATCTTGTTTGCTGGACATTGGCTGCTTTTCTTAGTTATTATTATATTCTATCATACCTGCATTTTATTATTTTTGAGAAATAATGCATTTCAACATACTACAATATAATTCAGTACTACTGCAAAATATATTTAAATTATACTTTGGTATTCTGTCTGTAATTTTATAATACAAAGGGACAGATTCTGAGAGAGAGAACTTATTTTGGTATAAGTCCTATCTATAAACAGGTTTACACTGGGGGCCAGATACGAAAAAAACTGCTCTCTGTGTAAGTGGTCACGTACACAGAGATCAAATCTTTTATAACCAGGCCCAGAATGTTTTAAACAGCACACATTGCAATCAGTGTGCTGGTATTCCACTTTTACAATAATTTATTTAATGCATATTTTTAGTGGGGGTGAGCCAGGAGGAGACGCATAGTGATATATGGCTGTTTCAGATCACATGTGAGGAGATGGCGGTAACCTTATTACTGAATATAAAAATGGGGCTATCAAATTTTTTGACATTCTAAGGCTGAAGATCATTGAGCCTAACTGGACTTTTCCTTGGATTTGAAGTGCAAAAGACAGAAAAAAAGAACCTTTGGTGATATTCACTGGAGGCTTTCTCTTTTAGCTTTAATAAATTATAAACAAATTGTTAATTTAATAAATTATAAATGCAAATGTTTTGTATTCATATATTCATTTTATGCCCTCATACTTTCTACATTTGTTTCATATTACTGAATAAAGTGGTTCTGCAGTTCCTTGATATGCTGTTGTTCTTTGTATAACTATATGTTTATAATGTGTCACAACTTTGTGTTTACATTGAAACCAGTATGCTATCATGCAGGTAATGACTAATTTTACCAGTGTGGTATTAAAAAATAATAATAAGATAAATAAAAACAGAAAAGCACTAAGTCTGGAGATAGATGAACCTTCAGTTTAGCATTTTTATCTATTATTTTGACTTTATCAGAACTGAAGTATGGGCAACTAAATTATATTAAACAGATCTCTAAAAATTCATGACTTGAAACAGCCAGTAAAATGCACCATATAGTAAAAGTACACAGAAAATCAAATAAAACACATCTGTTACAATATATAACATGCTAGTACACTTCTTACTCAAAATAGTTTTGATGAATCATGGTTACTGCAGACATTTTAAAGTACTACAACACTTCTACAGAAGCATTTTCTAGACTCAAAGATCATTAATTTATGCCATAAAAGCTGTTTTTTTGAATGATCCACAAAACAGGATGACACATACCTACATGTAGTTTTAATTTGTTTTGCCTAAATTGCTACTGCTTTCCCAATGTATTAAAGCTGTCCATCTTAGTGACAATTTGTATAACACCATCAAACATAAGGCAGTGTTTACAATGAACTTTATATACCATAGCAGTGTCACATGTATTGTACAAACCACTACAGCTTTCACTATTTGCTGTGCAGATGGATATTACAGAGCTGCCCAATACTGCATTCTTATCGACTGTGTAGCATTTCCATAAAAGTAATTCAGTGTTATATCTAATAACATAATAAACATAAATAAATTCATAAACCATATATGTATTATAAACAAACATAAACTAACAAAAGAAGATGAAGAAATTGCTACATACATGGAACTACTATGCAGTAACTGGTACTCTGCTGCATTTCACACATGTAATAGGTCGTTTTTACTTTCCCAGCATAATATAATACAAGCAGTACTCTTACATTCAAAGTGCAAAGGCATTATTTCTCCAGTAATTCAGCATTCATCTTTACTGCATAAACCAGTACAATACAGCTAGAAATTATTTAAAGGCAATACATTACTTTCATTTGGGTAATGCAATGATTCTACCAAACTGTTTACTTAATTCCATATTCAAATATATTACTGTAAAACTGAAAGCAAAATGTCAATATTTCACATAGAATAGGGAACTCCTTTTTCAATTCAAAACAACACTACCAAACATTACTTTTAATGGACATTTAACACTTCTGTTTGCTTTTTGTTTTTACCATCATAATCACAAGCAAAGAAAAGCAAAAGACCGTCACTACCATATCTTTTTATGCAAACTGTCTTGAAATACTACAAAAGTTACCTTATGGCCTTCTATAGTATGTACTTCACAAGTTACTTTTACTGTGGATCGATAAAAATGTAGTGTGACATGCTAATCCATTCCTCAACTATGTCTTTCACCAAAAAAAAAAAAACATCGCTATGGGCAGTGTAAAGTTACAGTAGTAGCATTGCTAGGAGTCACATTTATTTTTGCCGAGCAGCATATGATAATTACCTTTGTCACAGTCAGTATTCACACAGGGCATGTTATCAGCTCCTGTAACACAGGAGGAGCTAAATCTGACCATGCCTAAGATATCATCGTCTCTATGACAGCGACATAGTATACCACTAAGAAACTGTACAGCAGTTGGTAAATGTGCCATCCTGGCGTAGAATCACATAGGGCATATGGAATACCAATTCCTGTGGACTTCTATAGATTTGACTATTCTAGCTACAGGGCCCTTCAAATGATCAAGGGAATTCCGGATGATTCCTAGACATCTTCCTGCAGAATACTACATTGGTTCCTTGATGTGATGCTTCAGCATATCGAGGAGCATATGTGGTTCCTTAAGACGAGAGAATAGAAATAGCACTGTTCAGGAATGCTATTAAATAGTAGATATCCCTGAGGTCCTAGGAACAACTGACTGTATCCATAAAGCCAGTGGTGTCTGCAAAGCACAGGGTATCATATAAAATATGTCTGTATGCCATCTTGGCACTTCTCAAAGCACCTGCATCTGACATTTGATCTATACCTGCAACTTGTGTGGAGTGACTTATGCTAGTTTGGCTAGGCTTAAATGGCTCTTAGGCCACTAGTCTAGTAACTACTTATGAATGTATGAGAATCAAACAGAACTGAACTACTGTCAGTGGACATGCTAGCTGAGGAAACATTGGAGGAACCAACTTCAGGGAAAGTGTGTGAGGCAGAGACTGGTGCAATACTCTGCAACACCGGCAAACAGAAGGTATCTGGTCTACAACTATGGGCCAGATTTGACAGAACATAGATTAAAACTGATGCATATGATATTACGGGTCTATATTACATGAACGTGTGATCAAAACGTTGAGTGCAAGATACTCGACATACTTTGATCGAACGTTCATGTAATTGGAGACTCCAAATGTTGAAATTTAGAGTTCCGAAATCTTTTTGTCGGCCTTCCTAGTGAGTGTAGTGTGTGATGTAAACATGCTACACTGTTTGGAATGGCTATGTAAGAGGCTGCTTTCTTTAATATACCAACTTCGAGATCGCTGTACATTAGGGAAAGGGCAATTTCCCGGTAATCGCTTGTGTAAGAAGTCGCTTTGTGATTACCGAGAAATTGCCCTTTCCCCAATGTACAGCGATCTCGGAGTAGGTATATTTAGTTAGGGGGGGTGTGGGGGGCACAGCCCCACACATCGGAGGTGTGGGGTATGAAGCCCCCCACTTTGTTTTAAAAGTATGTGTGTTTGCGTAGGTGTTTGAGTGATGTGAGTGTGTAGGGGGTTGTATGCATTGGTTGTATGTGTGTGTGTTGTATTTTAGTTTACGGAAGGTGTGGGACAAACAAAATCTTTCTATTTTGCATTTTTCAGAGGTTTTAGGTTTTGATTACATGAACGAGCAATCAAAGGGGTTGAGTATATTTTACTCTACATTTTGATCGCTCGCTCATGTAATATAGACCCTGATATTACATCCAGCTGTGTTCTACAGTGCACTGGCTGACCATTCTGTATCAAGCCCATATAACACAGCTGTAAGGACTGGGCAGAATAGTCATCACATACAGAGGTGGGAAGTGGCAGACTCAAAAAAAATTAGCAATGGGCAAAAAAAAAAGATGTGGATAGAAATGTGCAAGATGACCAGAGGACTGGAGAGAGCTTGGGAGCTTGGTACATTATGCAGGAATGGGATGGCACTTCCTAAAAGGAATTAGTGTTCAGCAGTACCATGTAGGTGTTCAAAATGTGTGCCAGTGAGATAACTCCTGCAGATGTGGTTGCACTGTTTCTGTTTGACAGGATATATGGCATCTGATGGGAAAGATGCAGGTCCTGGTTGTCAATCGCCATGGATATGTATTCTGTACGGACTAGTACTGACACAAACACCCACTGGCAGAGACTATGTTTAACTGTCCATGTCTGTGCCTGCCACACACTCCATGACTCTGTGAATATCCATCTCATGTTTCATCAGTGACCCCACTATTAGGAGGAGTAATTGAGATATTAGACTATGGACATGGCCTTCTTGGCCTGTGAGGTCTTACCACTTCAGAGACAGAGTTGTGGTATCTACAGTAATGGCATCTGTGCCCACACAGAGGCTCTTCAGGCAGCTGTGTCTGTCTGTCCAACATGCCAATGAGTGGGCCATGTGGTGAAAGCCATAATGTACTTCATCACTTCAGCAGCACAGTACACACCTATTAAATTTGTCATCATGGTGGTTGTGTATACCTGTGCCTGGATAACTATCCTATATAGCCACTGAGTGATGTCCATTGTGCCATACATAACCAGCAATAAACAAGAAGAACAGTGGTAACAGACACTATCCCACTTATATTGACCCCCTGTCCTTGCGTTCTGTATAAGCAGCATTACTCAATGCATATACAGAACCCAGTAGTACTGAATTATATTAAAGTATGTTGAAATGCATTATTTCTCAGAAATAATAAAATGTATGTATGGTAGAACATATTAGTAAACCAAGAAAACCAGCCAATGTCCAGCAAATAAGATCAACAGGTGATGACTATGCCACCAGAGTAGGTGTGTTGGGCATTATCTGTCCTTGTTCATGTGACATGGGGCAGGTTCCACAGCCAACACAGCTGTATCACTGGGCATGGATGGAAATGTGCCCACTGAAGAACCCATTGCTGACTGTGGCATTATACCACACTAAGGTTGCCATCACAATCAGTGTCCGATGCTCCACTGATTTCAGGTGTGCATTGTTACAAGGTGGAGCACCCTATAACTGAAGCACATGTGAAAGCAGACAAACATCTGTGTCTGCATTACAAATGTGTGGAAATTCCACCAGCCAGTGATGCATTCATATTAAACATTACTGCTATGTAAATAAGGTCAACACACATATCTTGTATATCTTGTATGGTATCCCATAAAATCTATACCTCAGATGTGCTTATAGAGGAGAGATTGCATACTTAATCATTATCAAGATTATAGCACATGGCTGCCCCTATATCATGTTACTGACATAACGTGTTACCAATCTGATACATCTCTAACAGTGAAGGAGAATCAGTGTTCTTTCATTCTTCCCGAACAATAGGAAATACTTCATGGTTGTCAGGGTGGTCTGTGATGGCAGATCTCAACTATGGCCATCGTCTCCTGCACTGTGACTTGACACTTCTGGCAGTCATGTGAGATCATGTCAGTGACCCTTCACTAGATCTGATGGACTGGCATGTTCTAGCCACCAACAGCATTAATGCCTGCCACTAGTTCATACCATGTGCAGTCACAGAAGCATCCACGCACTATGCTCATTCAGGTCCTTCAGTAGCATGTTTTTTCTCTGCCAGGGAGAACTTTTCTAAGTGCTCTCCTTCTTTGTGTGAATGTGGACATAAAGCTATGGATGGTGAGAAGACATATATGGAGCACCTGTTGCAGTCATCACATTTGGGTTATCTGCTTGCAGTAGCCCTCAGTCGGCCTGATTATCAAAGTCTTGGGTCCTGCGTCAGTTGCTGTCTCATCTTCTGTGACGTCAGGTAGTCAGGGGTATAAAGCATGCAGGCGACACCATTACTTCAGTTTTTCTTGCCCCAGATGTCAGGAGCCCCCCTCAATGGGAAGCAATAAAATAAATATATATATATATATATATATATATATATATATACATATATATATATATACACATATATATATACATATATATATATATATATATACATATATATATATATACATATATATATATATATATACATATATATATATATATATATATATACAAGGTTATACCTCCAACAAAAAAGCAAATACACCAAAAGCTTGTAAGTATAGTAAAGGAGAATAGAGGTATAGCCAAAGGAAGCTGGGGGCTGGAGGGATGGTAACCAGGACTGCAACACTGAATACACTCGAACATCTACATTTATGGTAAGTGTACACAACTGTACTATGTTCTTCATGTTTCACTGTTGCAGTCATCACATTTGGGTAGATTCCCAAAGCTAAGGATGGGAGGAGGAAGACTGCAGTGGCAAAGCCAGTTCTGGATTTAGAGAAGATTGGCAAATGGTAATGCTTGGTGAAAGTATGTACAGAACTCCAGGTAGCAGCTTCTAGGATGTCTCTTGTAGGGACACCTCTGAGAAAATCTGTAGAGGTAGAGGCAGTCCTGATTGAATGGGGTCTAATCCCCTGTGGGATAGATTTTCCATGGTGCTTATAGCAAAAATGAATGCAATGACCTATCCATTTAGAAATGGTTTGCTTTGAAATAGCCTTCCCCTCTGCCCCTGCAGCAAATGCCACCAGCAGTTGTTCAGATTTCCTTTGAGGTTTAGTCCTGTCCAAGTAAAATCTAAGTTGTCTGTGCACATCTAAGGAGTGCAGTATTCATTCCCCTTTGTTCTGTGGATTAGAAAAGAAGGTTGGCAAATGAATGGACTGATTAAGAGCCACACTGGATACCACCTTGGGCATGAAAGAGGGATTGGTCCTGAGGGACACCCTGTCCGTATGAAAGAGGATGAAAGGCTCCACTGCCATAAGGGCCTGTAATTCTGATACCCTTCTTGCTGAAGTGATTGCTAAAAGGAAAGCTGCTTGCCAAGAAAGGAATTTTAACTCTGCAGTTGCAGCTGGCTCAAAAGGGGGGAAGAGTGAGGTTTTTTTCAATACAAAATTAAGGTCCCAGGTTGGAGTTGGGGCTCTCCTGGGTGGTCTTAAGTTTTTGGCCCCTCTGAGGAACTGCTTGAGCAATGGGTTAGAAAAGAGGGGGGGTTCTGTGTTGTAATGAGCTGATATGACTGAGACATGAATTTTGATGGAGGAAAAGGAAAGGCCCTTGTGAAGCATCTCAGTTAAGTATTGAAGAATCTGAGGTAAATTGGGCACTGTTGTTGATACCCTTGAGTTTTGTTCCAGGCACAGAATCTTTTCCATTTTTCAGCATAAGATTTTCTAGTACTAGGCCTCCTTGCCTTCAAAATGACATCCAACACATGTTTACTGAGGGATGGTAATGGAGAGATTAGGTAATTAGCCAGGCTGCCAGGTTCAGGGTTTGAAGCTGGGGGTGCAGAATCTGGCTCTCCTGCTGAGACAGCAGGGTAGGGGTCTGAGGCAGGTGCCATGGGGCCAGCTGTGATGCACTGCACAAGAGGGGGTACCATTGTTGGCGTGGCCAGTCTGGTGCAATCAGTATCATCCTTGGTTTGTCCTGTTTGATCTTTAGTAGTACTTTGGAGAGGAGAGGTAGAGGAGGAAAGGCATAAACTGATAGGTTTATCCAGCTGAAGGACAGAGCATCCACTTTCCAAGCTTGTTTGTGGGGAGTCCTTGTGCAGAATTTGTCCAATTGGTAGTTCTGGGGGGAGGCAAACAGGTCTATATCCAGGATCCCCCATTTGCTGGTCATGTTGATAATCTTTGGTTCCAGTTTTCGCTCGTGGGTCCATGAGATTTCTGCTTAGGTCGTCTGCCAGTGTATTTAGTTTTCCTGGCAGGAATTGAGCTTGTAGATGCACTTGGTAGCTCAAGGCTGTGTTCCGCAGAGCCATGGCTAGTCTGCAGAGGGGATAAAAATGGGTAACCCCCTGCTTGTTTATGTACCACATAACAGTGGTGTTGTCTGTCTTTACCATTAATTGTCCTGAAAGGATGTGGTCCTTGTAGGCTGTCAGAGCATTCTGTATAGCTAACATTTCTTTTTGATTGATATGCAGGTGCATTTGACCTGGATTCCATTTGCCCTGAATGCACTTCCCTGCCAGGTGAGCCCCCCATGCATAGTCTGATGCGTCTGTTGTTAGGGTTTTGGCGGCAGGGGGTAGAGTGAATGGTAGTCCCTTGTTTTGGTGGCAGGCCTCTGCCCACCAAAGGAATTCTAACCACAGGCAAGGTAAGATAGGAATCATTGCTTCTAGATCCTGAGAATGTTGACACCATAGGCTTTTTAGATACTATTGTAGTTTCCTCATATGCAGTCTTGCATATGGAATTAGTAGAATGCACGAGGCCATGAACCCCAAGGCTTGCAGCATTTGCCTTGCAGATAGCAGGGTTTTTGTGGCCACAACTTTGAAGTAAGTTGTCAAATGGATTTGTTTCTCTGGCGTGAGGAAAGCCATCTGGGAAGTTGTGTTCAAGCTTGCTCCCAGGAATATAATTTGTTGACAGGGTACCAGATGTGATTTCTTTTCATTTATGGTGTACCCCAGACAAGTTAACACCTTTTGTACAAATGCCAGATGATTCAGAAGTATGTCCTGACTTTCTGCCTGAATTAGACAGTCATCCAGGTATGGATATATTTGAATGTTTCTTTGCCTGCAAAATGCAATGACTGGAGCTAAGCAGTTTGTGAATACCCTGGGCGCAGTAGATAAGCCAAAGGGCAGTGCAGAGAACTGATAGTGCATGCAGCCTGCTTTGAAGCGTAGGTATTTTCTGCAAGATTCCCTAATTGGGATGTGCAGATAGGCTTCCTTTAAATCCATTGTTGCCAACCAGGCATCTTTGCCTATCATGGGAAGCAACTGGTGAAGAGTTAGCATCTTGAATTTTGGAATCACCAAAAAGGTGTTTAGGATAGACAGGTCCAGGATAGGACACCATGAGTTGTCTTTTCTGGGTACCAGGAAAAGTCTTCAGTAGAAACTTGTCCCTTTTCCTCTTCTGGTACAGTCTGAATAGCCTTTAATCTTAAAAGAGAGAGTACTTGCTTTTGAGCCTCTGCCCACTGATTTGGGGGTAGATCTGGCCAACCATTTGGGGTTGGTAGCATGTGGAAGTGAAATCTGTATCCTTGGGAAACTATGTTTAAAACCCATTTGTCCTGGGTAATGAGTTCCCAGTTTTTTGCTTGCACAGCAATCTTTCCCCCTAAAGGAGCAGTCAGTTGAGAAGTGCTTGGAAGTTTTAAAGTTAAGTCATTGAGACAGCTTACCATGGGGGGGGGGGAGTCTTACTACTCCCTGATTTGGAAGTGGGAGCCCCCCATTGCTTAGTCCTGTGCATACCCTGGGACTGAAGCCTTGGTGTTCTGCTGGTTCTGGGTTTGAACTGAGAAGGCCTGGAAGAGGCAGGAAAGGACCAGTTTTTTGAGGGCCAATACCTACTAAATCTAGGAGGCTGCACTTGTAAGAAATCTTTAACAGTTTGCATAGATTTAGCTTTTTCCTCCATCTTTTTAAGAACTTCTTCTGCTTTGTCGCAAAACAGGTAGTCCTGATTTAAGGTTGGCTTCTCCTGATTAAAGTAATAAGGTCTTCAGCCATTCTTATCATTTGTTTTTTAGGCATAGAGGCCTGACCATGCGGTCTGTGCGTCGGTTTCCTAGGCATGGTTCGAGTTTTAGGCCTAGAAGAAGAAGATGGCGTCAGTTTAATATGCAAGTCAACAGGCCTGAATACACCCTCAGAAGCCGGTGCCTGCACAGCAGCTCCGGACCCATCCAAGGTAGAGACATCCACAGGTTCCACAGTTGAAGCATCTCGTGGCATATCAGACTCCGAATGGGTCTCAGTAGTGGCCTGTGAATCTGAAGGAGTGGGTATCAGGGGCTACGAAAGTGCCTCACTGAGTACTGGCAAACTGGTGACTAGCTTAGGAGAAGCATTGTCAGCAGCTTTGGTCCTAGGTGGCCTGTCTCTGTCTTTATCTTTGCGTTTTTCCGGAATGTCGGTAGTTGGGTGGCTTACCCAAGACATATCTGGGTAATTGAACAGAGTACCAAAATATTTAGAAGCGAAAATGTACCAATGACGAATAGTTTGTGGTTTAAATAAGGTACAAAACTGGCAGCGAACTACGTCGTTGACAGGGCCTAGGCAAGGAATACAGTATGAATTAAAATCTTTATGAGGTATTTGCTTTCCACAAGAAATACAATTGTTGACTTTTGCTGACATCGGTTTAAAGCAAGAAAAAGTTTCCCCAATGGGGTACTTAGCTTTAGTTGAAGACTTTGGTTCTGAAACTCGAAAATGAAAATTTCAGGAGTCGGCCGACCAGCACTTGCGAACTGCTTCTGCTTCGGGCACCGCACGGCAAGAAAGACTGATGTAATGGCGTTGGCTGCATGCTTTATACCCCTGACTACCTGACATCACAGAAAATGAGACAGCAACTGTCGCAGGACCCAAGACTTTGATAATCAGGCCGATTGAGGGCTACTGCAAGCAGATAACCCAAATGTGATGACTCAATAGTGAAACACGAAGAACATCAGTGATGTAGTGTCATGTGGCCTTTGCATACGCTTACCCAGTGAAACATAACCGTCATGTGTGCAGCATAGATACACCTATCCAGTATTAGTTAAAATCTTCTTCTATCACCTAACACTGTCCACTATGCTCTACATGTGACATATATACAATGACAATATTCATTGCAATGCAGTCTACTCTATCAATGCTGCATGACAAAGGTCATAATGCACCAAACGCAGCACCATAGCCACTACATATGCCGTCTAATGCTGCCCAATACCAGGCATCTATTATTGCATCTCAACATGTGTTCCACACACGCTGCAAGTTTTAGGTGTCAGTCACTGCACATGCCTATGGCTCATGTCTCCTGACTCCTTCACAAGTTGCATCTTTCGGTTACCTGTAAAGCACTGTAAACTATACTGCAAATCACATTCAGAAACCTTTCTTTTCCCACAGTCTACTGTCAGGGATTTGAAAAGGAACCTCCCACCAACAACAGTACAATAGCAGTAATCATAAGCACACATTCCCCCAAAAGACAGTATCCCATGCACACTTAGCACAGCAACTGTAGCTATTTTTTCCTGTTTAGAACAAATTTTACTATATTCAATAGTCTTCTGTTATTCTACAGAAAATATCTGGTGTGTGATGTGTGGCTATTTTTATCATGCAAATTCAATGCTCATGGCGCAGCAGGTAAACTAATGAGCAAATTAAAAGTAGATGCCTCTGAAAAACACATTTTGCATGCCAAACCAAAGCTGCACAATGAGGATTATGCTTGACCACAAACACATAAACGCATTGCACATTGTTTTTGTGGAGTCAATAATCCCCTGCAGGATGCAAGTATATTAAATAATTGCACAGAAATGACACACACTATAGTGCAATCCTGAAAAGGGGATGGGAATTTTATAGGTTACATACACTCAGGCCATTATGTCTTTCACACCACAATAGCCATATTTGTATGCTATTTGTCTATGCATAAGTGTATGGTGAGACTGGGCTCTGCTCCACTGCCTATCAATGGACATCATGTGTCATCTACAATGTGCATCAATGTACCTCTACCACCATTTTCATCAAGCATGCAACAACCTGTGAAGTGGCCATGGCTTGTGAAGGTGTTGACTGTGGTTGAGCTCCCATGTGCTGTAGAAAAGAAATGCTGTTTTTTTAATTTACTGCAGAGGAACCATTGGTAGTGTCCACTGTGGAACTCTAATGAGGGTTTCCACTAAAAATCAGATTCTTTGCATGACCTTGCCAGGGTGGTGAATGATGCCACAGCAATTACCTACACTGAGAGCAGTGCATGTCAAGATACAGTGACTGTAAAAGGAACCACCAAATCCATTTCAGCCAATGGGAAGAAGTAGTTATGGAAAGTACACCAGAGTTTTACAGGACATTGCCATGACAGATGGCTACTTGTGTTAATTAGGTACAACTTTTTAAGCATATATTAGGCATTAGAGTCACAAATATATGAGCGGTGTCCTTTTATCTTTTTCAGCCATTGACGAAAGTGAGGAAAAATAGATGATTTGCTGTGGATGAGGATTCTAACAGTGTTGTCTATTTTGGCAGTGTTGCTACAAAGTGTAAATAATACATTAATATTACATGGCTAATGATACAGGTACTTGGTGAATTCAGGCTGACATGCTATATCACCCATCCTGTCTCTGTGGAGTGCCACCATTGACAGGGTAATTCTGACTGGCCTGACATTTGTGCTACACCAGCATGCAAAGTGTCATATTGTATGTCACGCCTGAGTGTTTGCCTTCCTGTACTGTTAAGCCTATAGTCTTATCTCATCCTTCATACATACTGCACCGGTCTGCCTGCCAAACATTACTCTTCACTGACCATTGCGAATCCCTGACACTGTTGGTTATAGTTGGTATTCCATGGGTATGCCTCAGACACACTGATGTGTACCACCTACTGAAAGCTGTCTTACTTTACAGGGTCATAGTAAATTACCAGACTATTGGCCCAAGATCCTTTACAAGCATAGCCAGTTTTACCCAGATTTTACCCAGCTTTCTATTCCTAGGGAAAAGATAACAATGGTCAGCAAGCAGGGTTTTAAATGTTTTTTTTTTGTTTTTTGTTTTTTTTTTACAGACTGCCTCTGCCCATAAGGGATATGGATGCCACCCCAGAAGTGAATTTGTGATATCCCATCTATTGGTACAGAGTGCACTTGAAGATGGTCAAGGAAGGGCTCTGCTTCACATGACTAGGGCTATCTCTGGGACACACATCTGACTCTCCAGCATGTTCTATTCATGTCAGAGATCAGGTTTACCCTCATGCAGTTAGTTTTGTGAATACACAGCATTTCCATGAGGGCTGGGTCAGATACTGCCTTGTAGGTCAGGCACAGATTAACCCCTCAGCAATCAGTAAGAAACTGAATACAGGTGAAAGGGATTTTAATTGGTCTGCGTATGACATGTTGGTTATACCCTGTATTTTTGGTGAGAAACCTCTGAGGATACTCCAGCTGTTCCTGATGCCTGGAGAGGTACATGCCAAATGGGGCACTGTTCTTGATTATTGGCCTGATGACAGCTGAGTATGGTGGTACTATGACATCCTTAGATCTTGATGTCATGCCCACACCTATAAGGTAATCCACATAGAAGGGTTTCCTCACCACTACGGACACATGGTGGTCAACGTTCAGATTACTACCTATCCGAGTACCCATATCTCTCACCACTAGGTCCACTCTTAGGGGTTTGCTATCAATAATGTAATTTGCAGAGGTATTTGATTTCCCAAAGGGTATTATTATGCACTCCTTCACATTTAGTTTGAGGCCATGGCTCTGACACCAATCATTAGCCTGCATCACACCTTTCTGTATGATAACATATTTTGGGGAGTCAGTGATTGTCCCCAACTTCTAGTCATCAGCAAACATGGTCAGCCAAAGGCCATCTACATTTGCCTTAACATCTGAGAAATATATCCCAAACAGGAGGGGCCCACCACTGAGCCCTGTTGTACTCCACTGGTGACTGGCCTCTTGCTGGATGTGGATTCTCCCACTTTAACAATATGTGTCCTATGCATGAGCCATTTGGCTATCCATCTAGTGACATACAAGGTTTATGCTCAATTTTGTGAGTTTATCTATAATACCAGAGTGGGGTATTGTGTCAAATGCCTTAGCCAGGTCAAGGTAGGTGGTATGCACTGTCTTACCCTCATCTATGGTCTTGCTGACAATCTCAAAGAAGTCCACTAGTCTGAGAAGACAGGACCTGCCCTTGATGAAGCCAAACTGGGATGGGTCTAGAGTATGGAGATTTCTTATGGTGTTAATCAAGGCCATGATTATCCTTTCCATAGCCTTGCATATGAGACTAGTCAGACTTATGGGTTGGTAGTTTCATGGGTCAGTTGATGGTTCCCCCTTGTGCAGAGGGATGATGGTTGCTGTCCTCCATTCTACTGGGACAAAGCCTGTCTGAAGACTCTGGTTAAATAGAGATTAAAGTGTGCCTTTTAGGTCATGTTTCAAGCTATTTAATAGTACCTTGGGATTTTGTCAGGGCCCTTTGATACTGTGTTTCTAGCTTTAGAGAATGCAGTGATTAACAGTTATTTTGTCACAGCAGGCACAGGAATGGTAAGGTGTGACCAGAAGTGATGAGTGGGTAAAATATGAGCTGAATTTAATGGCCAGTAGGTTTGCCATTTCTTCTGGCTGAATATAAATAGTGCCATTTATAGCCAACTTAGCACATTGTTGAGTGTTTCCCTTAAGATTTTGGACATAACTAAAATGCTTTGTGGTTGTCTTTTGCTTGGAAAGTTATTTTAGTTTCATATTTTGCATTTGAAGAATTGACTAGCTCCCTGATTTGCCTGTTGAGACTAATGAGGGATTTTTTTTCTCTGTTGTGCACCCTACCACTTACTAAGAGAGAGCAATTTATTTCTTCTGCTGTATAGTCTATGTATGCTAGGGGTCCATCAGGGTAGCTTTTTTCAGCTATATCTGGGTTTAGTTCAGTCAGGTACTGCTGTTTCTATGCAGTTGTTTAAGGGATTTTACAGGACATTCGTTTATACTTCTGCATATGCCTCCTTGTCTTCGTGTTTAAAGGGAGCTTTAAAATTACCTATGGTATTACTTAATTGAAAGTGATCTGTCTTGGAAAAATTCTTTAGGGTTTGATGGGGGTTTTACCGTTGCATTTATTTCAAAGTAAACTGATTTATGATCCAATCTTACCAACGAGGACATTACACTGGGGGTGCAATGCTCCCCCATGTTTGTGAGCACCACATTATGGATATTTGAACTGCTATTACAAGTGCAAACCAGCTATTCCACAGCATTTGAAATTGACAAAGTCTATGAATCTCTAAGCATGCATGTTAGTGGTCCGTACATATTACTCAGATTATGGAGACATGGTTAAAAATCATCCATGAGTAGTGTGCTGGGCTGTATGGTAAGTGATTCTAGTAACTTAAGGTATGTGGAGTGGTTGTCATGGTTCGTGGTTGAGGACCTGTAGCTAGTTATGATATGGCAAGGGTTTTATCTGTGGTAAACTTTATATGGAGTAGCTCAAGTAAGTCATCCTGCTTGAGCAATCTAGAGGTGTGATTTTTTTTTTTAATGCAAATAGACACACCTACTCCTTGCCATCTTTCATTTGTTCCTTTTCAGAGGATGGGTTGAATGTCTCATAGGCATTGTAGCCTTGCACTGCTTGGGTGTTTTCTGCAGCCCTGAACCACATCTCTGTAATTGCACAGACATCGACATTCTCCAGAGTGAGGAGAGCTTCAAGGGAGTGCAGTTTCTTGTTAAGACTCCTAGCACTAAGCAGTAAAACCTACAGCTTGGCATTAAAATAATTTGTTACATCGGTAGGTCTGTTGGTTTGGCACTGCCTAAAAAGGCACTTTAGGGTAGGTTAGTGTCTTGGCCAGTATTTGAAAGCCTGGCAGTGACAGTAGAAGGCCATATCTAGCAAAACAGAGTGGTCTGTTGATCATCTTGCCCCAGGTTGACAAATACTGGATCCCCTTAGAATGACACCAGTAGCTAAACCAATTATTTAAGTTAATAATTTTCTGTTTGTATTGCGGTGGTGGTGCTGTGGTAGGATTGTTGCCTCACAGTAAGACGTTGTCCTGTTCGATTCTCAGCTAAAGCGTCTTCTGTGTGGAGACATGCGTGAATGGGCGTACCTTCATTGAAGGTTGTGCGTCAGGGCTGGCAACTCAGCATGTAAAAATCCACTGCCAATCGTTAGCGGACCGGAGTTCCACTGTGGCGACCCCTAACCGGGAAAAGCTGAAAGACACAACATTGTGGTATCATTCTTGTTGAGGGCAAATGCTGTTCAGTGGGAAGTTCATACCAGCCTGTGATGCATATTAAGAGAGGTCCATAATATCTCTCTTCATATAGTCCAGGGAGTTACATCTCAGGTCATTTCCACCCACATTGGAATATGATTGAGTCATGTTGGTAGTTTTGGTTGAGGGACCTGAGTGCCTGCATGATCTGGGTAATCCTGGCCCCTGACAAGCAACTGACTGTAACCCTCTCTTTATCCAACCTGGGGAGGGGGGCATCCATGTATCTCACAATCAAGTCTTTTATGACCAAGATTGTTTAATGTGTGGTGTTTCACCTTAGGAACTTACTTGTAGAGTTGTGTATTTTTTGTGTAGTGGTTGCTGTTGAGTTGGTTTTATTTGCATGTAGTTTATGAGGGTAGCATATGGGAGGTCTCTGAGGTTTTGATTAATTACTTGTGAGTACCTCTGTATATGTGGGATTATGCTCCGAGACTTTATTTAGTGTGGAAAATGATGTGTGTGTGCTGAAAACATGTCTGTCATTTGATTTGTCAGTACGTGAGAATCATGTCTCAGTTTTCATCTCTCTCTAACTATATCTCTCACATACTGTGTTTATTTGTTTTGGGATTAAGTGGATGGCAATATATGAGACAATTGCATTTCCTCAGGATGCCCATGTCCATCAGGCTGACCGCAGAGATAGCAGGAAAGTGCCTGTGCATGGTTTCACATTGTTTAGTATGGGTTTAACCACGGAGAAGAGTGAGGAAATTTAGCTGGATTGGGATGATAGCACACAGATGAAGAATGGGTGGTATGCTCAGTGTGAACTGCAGCGATCCAACAAGGCGATGCTGCTATGTTCACAACTCAGATGTTCCTAGAGCAGCAGGGTGACTGGGGAATGTTGCAGACATAGTTATTCTAAGGGAAATTTTAAATTGATAGTGTTTGTGTAAATACAGGGCACTGAAAATCCTCGCTGCTTGGAGAGCAACCTAATACAAACACTAGGTATATACAGAATCAGAAAAACAAGTTTTACAACATCAAGGCCTACAGACCAAAAAGGGAAACTCACAATAAGCTTTCAGCCAGCAGCCCCAGCTCAATAGTTTTGCTAAACCACACTTTTGCTACAAGAGTCAGAAAACCCTCAATGTAAAAATGCTGATTTTAGAGCTCAAGTGCAGGGAAACTACACAATCTAGATGCTATTGTGCTGTAAAACTACCAGACACAATGTAATGTCTCAATTTTCATAGCGTAACTACATATTTCACATACTGTGTTTGTTTCAGGATTAAGTGTATGGCAGTATGCATGAGACAATTGCTATATTTCCTCAGGATACCCATGTCCATCAGACTGACCACAGATGTTTATCCTACTGCTGTAAAACAAGTTAAATATGACCAATTACTTCTGACATCCACAAAACAAACAGCACCAGAATTACCCGTTCTAAAGGCTTAACCTTGTCTGTGATATAAATAGGACCTTTATTTTATTTATTTATTTTACTTTTGTTGACCGGGCTAGTCTAGCTGGATATATGTCCATTTTCAGTAGAGGCCCGGGGAGAAAGGCTCCACACTTTTCAAATAAAGTTCACATCTACAGAAGTACAGATTTAGAATACAAATACATTTTCCGTAAAGAAAACAGAAATAATATGAGGTTGGAAATTTATAAAGTACATATAAAAAAGGCCACACATATTTGACTAGACTTAGTATAATTAATATGAAGTTACATTTAATTGTTGCTAAAGAATACTAGCTAAGAAAAGAAAGAAAATATAGTATAAATGTAGACAAGAAAGGAAGATGAAGGAGAGTGAAAGGGAGAAACAGTTAAGTAATACATCTAGAAGTCATATGTTACACTTGTTAGAGAACCGAGTAATAAGTAAGACTATGATGGAGAGGAAGCATAAAGGTTGTTAAGATGAAATAGTTGCAGAGATGAGAAGGTAAGGTTGATTCAAATAATAAGGGGTAAGTTGGACAGTCAGGTTTAGTACAGGGGCACATCCAATGTGTTTTCAGGAAGAGCTTAAGTTTATTTTTAAACAGAGTAATAGAGGGAAGTGTGGTAAGTTCAGAGGGAAGTAGGTTCCAGGTTTTTCCAATAGAATTAGAAAAAAAGGAGAGTCTCCAGCTCTATTGTTTGATTTATTGACATATACAAGAAGTTTTTGTAAAGATCATAGGGACTTCAGGTTATCATAGGGGTGAATAAGGTTAGATAGGATGGGTGTTTTGGCAGGCTGATAAAGTATTTTGTGGACGATGGCCAGTTGATTACATTTCAGCTGCTGCTGTAATTCAAGCCACCCTAGATTATTTAGATTAATACAGTGGTGTGTTCTGTATGGGTCACCTGTGGCAAACTTGGCTATGTTATTATAGGAGTTTTCTAGTTTCTTAAGGTTATTTTTTGACAGATTGGTAAATATGGGTGAGGCATAAAGAAGGGTGGAGATTAGATGGGTGTGGGCAATAGTTATTCTAGTTGCAGGAGTGAGGAAGGATTTGATCCTATAAAGACAGCCTATTTTTTTATTAGTAGTTTTCACAATGTTGTTGATATGGGCATCAACATTTAGGTTATTGTCTATGGTGATACCTAGTAGTTTGGTAGTTAGATCTTGGGATATGAGTGTGCCATCATTGGATGATACAGTGAAGTCTATTGGGGACCTGCTGGAGGGTATCCCAGAAAGTACCCCATCTATGGAACGGGATCCCCATCCATGTGAAGCAGAATTCCTCCCTAATCCAAGTCAAGTTTAACTTGGACAACTGGATGGGAAACTTGAAATTCATCTCTGGTTTGGCACCTATGTCTCTAACGGACACAGGTAACCTATAAATGGTTGATCTCCCAGGCACATGCTTACACTTATCAAGGGTATCAGAACTAGTCAGATATTTGGGATGCATGGCTAGGCTTAAAAAGGGCCTTGTGGTTGTTAGCCTAGTAAACACCTATGAACCTATGACAATGAAGTCAGGTAATCATACAATCCCTAAATTAATAGCAGAAGCGTGCCTGTCATTGAATAATATCAACTATTGTATACATTGATTTTTTACTGTTTTAACCAAAAATAATTCTGCTGACCCTTCCCTGAAACATGCAGTTGAAATGTTGCAATATACTTGAACATAGATGCAGAGCTGAAATAGGAAGGTTTTAAATAGTCTGTTGGGTAGTCATTTACTAAGCACCATGTGAAGACTACACAGTGACATATCACTATATATATATTAGAGATACATGCAGTTCAGTTATCTTGCTGGTTTGGTTGAGTCTTAAACTAGTTTATATCTGTCATGAGTACTGAGGTTTTCTTTCTTTTTACTGGAGGAATTATCCATAATACCATGTATGTGGTTCTTAGCCAATCTTAAGTTTAAATTTCTTGCTATTTCCTCTGAGGTATGAAGTTTATAAATATGAAAGAAAAAAAATCACCAACTTCATAGTTATGTAGTTTATCTATGGAAATCATAAATGCAAAGGTTCTCTGACATTCTGTGACAGATGATGACACAAAACGAATCTACATGTTTATAAATGAATCTGCATTTTCTGTTCTGTGTTACAGATGATGTGCTATAGTAGGAAACATTATAACTGATATGCAGTTGTTATAATTCAAATAATAAAAATAAAAATATGTAACTTTCTAAATAATAATAAGAGGAAGACCAGTTATACCTTTCAATAAAAGTGCTAGCGCAAAATCTGCAACAACACTGGATAAATATTTGTCATAAAGGTATTCTTCAGAAAGTATCCAAATCCATTTGCATAATGTAAGTATACACTAAATAAATAAATCAAGTGTGTCATTAATAGCTTGTGGAGTATTACAGTTGCTTAATTTGGACATGTCTAGAAGACTAAACTGTAACCACTGAGGTGCACTTATGTTTCATATTTCATCATTGAATCCATCTGTACTTCAGATGTGCAATAATGAACCATTATAAGCCATCTTTCTGCCATCACACATTATGGAATAACTGTGAATTTTTACCACAGTTATATATTCAGCTTCTGACTATGCAAAAAAATTGACAGCTAGAAACATTAAATATTCCGTTCATTTATGAAGGATTAGACAACCACTTTACTGACATTACATATTAGGCAGAAATGCTTGGCAAACAGATTCTGCAATAAAACAAAGCAACTATGAAAATGCTGAAAATCATGAAAGAGTAATAATACACTGACCACTCCAGCAGAGAGATGACCATTAAGGGCGAGGAGGTGAAACAAGGGGTTCTTATTATGTGATCGAAGATGCATTCTGTCGAATACGTCTTGATCGAATGTAAAAAAGCAAAATAGCGAAGCAGCTTTTAAGCAAATTCTTCCCTGGGAAAGAATTTGCTTGGCTGCTTCCGTTACTTTGCCGTTTTCAGCACTGTAGTGCGATCTCTAAGTTGGTATACTTAAGTAGGGGGTGTGTGGTGGGCAAAGCCCCCCATTTTATGTAATGTTTTAAAGTTTTTTTTTGGAACAGCAATTTTTTTTCCCTTGGGGAAAAAAATTGCTGTTCTGCGGTTTCGACATTGTAAGCTTTCGCTTATATGGGGTTGATTAATCATCGTTCGCTTTTTTAAGCATTCGATGATGTAATATAGACCTGAAACAAGATGCAGTAGTACTTCTATCCAACAGAAATAATCAAATAGGGAAATAAAGAAAAGAGTTGGTGACAACAGACAATGCTGTATGCCTTGGTGTTAAGATTCACAATATCTAATAGTATGAACATCTACAAAAATCTTTATCCAGACAGATGAAACAGATAAGAAGGACATACTGTATATGCAGAACAGACCCTTATTAATATTAATAATGATGATCTACAGATCACTTGTATTAACTTGAACATGCATTTGAATGTGACTTCGGTGAGCAACATGTCTGTCCACACCAGAAATGAAGGCAATCCCCTTAAACATAGTATGGAAAAGGAATCAAGTAAAGGATATACATTACAATATGCAGGTATGTATTATTAACTGTGCATAATTATTTTAATATTTTTAAACTAGTAGACCATTAAATTAGTATACCATGTAGACCATAAATCTCTTAAGATGGAATCATAAGGAGGGGAAAAAAGTTTTATAGAATTGTATATATTATACAAACAGGCACATTTATTTTATTTATTATTATTTTTATTTTATTTATTATTTTAGTTTATTTATGCTTCGTTGATTGGGTTAGTCCACCTGGGCAAGTATCCTCTTTTCAGGAGAGTCCTAAAATGATATTTACACCACTAGGGGAAATTCGGCTAGGCATCAGGGAATTTCCCCTACTCTTCATACGAGTGATCATATGGGGACACAATTCAGTATGGGGCTTCCTGTCTTTCATTCTGAGCATGAAAGCAGCTCAGAGAAGCAGGCTGTATGGAGGAGAAGGAGAGCATTGCGGTGACTATGGAGAATGCGAGTGCTGTTAATCGAATAGCTGTGGAAGCTAACATTGTGGAAAATAGTAGTGGAGATGCAAATGAAGTAGTAGGAGAGGAAAAACATGTAGGAAAATGGCATAATGCTGGATTCGGAAGACACCTTCCAATAGAATATCTTTTCAATGGATATTTCAGCAATAGAACATGTTGTTACAACCCTCCAATCAGTAGGGTTGTGGGAAGTCTACCTAAAAGAATTGATAGATTAAAGCGAACCGGAGAGTGAAAAAAGCAGCATCATGGGGAGAGATAATGGACAGGATTCAGGAGAATGAAAAATCACAAGAGAAAAAGGAAAAGAGATTGTATGAATAGACAGCAAGAGAAAGAGAAAGAAGAGAAGGAAAAAAAACAGGAATTAAAAGAAAATTGTGTGTGAGGATAAACAACAAGGCGGAAAAGGAATTAGACAGGTTTTAGGTATGGAACAGCATCATAGCACCACTGGGGATAGAACCCAAAGAGGTAAGAGCCTTTATTTGTATTAATAAGGATATATTTTGTGACATTTTTTGAAAAGGCTCAACACATGGAATTTTTTTTAGATCAATATAATAAAAGAAAAGACATGCATCCTTGGAACTTATAGGTAATACATGCTTTTAATAGAAAAGTCAAGAAGAAAGTGTTTTTGCAATTTAAAAATGAAATTGAAAGAGATGATTTAAAAGAATGTTTAAAGACTATATGTAGAGATATTATACATGTAACAAAAATATATAATAATAGAGGGTTATGGACAGAGGGTTGGGAATGTGGTGTAATACTGATAATGCAAAACGAAAAAATTATACATTTACCGAATATTATTAATACTGATGGAACAAAGGCATGGTGAGATATCGGGGACAGCCCAAGACATGTTTTTTTATGTGGCAAAGATAATCATTTAATTAGTAATGTGGCAAAATGGGTAACAGAGCAAAGGAATGTGAACAAAAGTGTATAGAATGTGAAAAGGTAGGTCATTCTTGGATGGACTGTACAGAATTAGAGAAACATACTCAAGAAACAGCATTAATACAGGAACAAGAGAAAGAGAAAATTACATCAGACGTTATAGAGGAAGTGCAAAATGGACTATAGGTAAAAAAAAAAAAAAAGTAAAAGACAGAAAACTTAAGTTCCAAAATGTAACTATAAGAAAAAGCAAAAAAGGATGAAGATAAACTTCATTCTTTATAGTGAGAATCTTAGTCATTAACATCAACAGTATAAAGAATATTCATTGTAGGTTAGGAATATTAGAATGGTGTATGACATTAGATATGGATGTCATTGCACTTGTAGATATTAAAATAACAATATATGAAAAAAGAGACCAAATAAATGGTTTATGGGAAGGCAAAGTAACTTGGAATTTAGGTAGTGAAAAATGCTCTGGTATAGTCATCCTTTGTAAAGAATGGATAGATATTTTATATTATTCAATAGTACTCATTGGAAAAATAGGTTCATAGGAATTTACTAGTCTAGTGACCCAAGGGTCGTTTTAAGTCTAGCCTATTACACCCATTATATTTTGGGAGGAAAAGTCTAGTCAATGCCTAAGATTATTATTAGTAATGAGTGCCCATGTCCAAGAGGGATGTGGGAGCTATTCCTAGCAAGAATTTGTTGTTTCCCATCCATTCATCTAGGTTCCTTTTGAACAGAGTTATAGAGGTGCTCTGCTTAACATGAAATGGTAGCCTATTCCAAAGAAGTTGCAGCCTCTGTGTGATGAATTTGTCTCTCCAGCATGTCCTATTTAAATCGCAGACCAGATTTAGGTCACTGAAGAGGGTAATTCTTTCCCCATTTGACTGACAGATGTGCAGAAACTTCATCAGGTTGGGGTCAGAGATTGCTCTGTAAGCCAGGCACAAGACTCCCCTAAGCAGCTTAAATGTTACTGAGTACAGTGACAAAGACTTCACCCTGTCTGTGTAAGGCATGTGCTGAAGACCCTTGATCTTCTTAGTTAAAAATCTCTGGGGTCTGTCTAGTTCTTGCAGGTGCCTGGTATGGTACATACTAAAGGGGGCATTATACTTAATTATGGGTCTTTTAAGGGATGAGTATAAGGGGTTATAACCTCTTTTGCTCTTGAAGCTATGCCTTTGCTAATCAAATGTGTGATGTAGAATGCCTTTCGTACTACCATGGACACATGATGGTCAAAGTTTAGGTTACAGTCTACTTGGGTGCCAAAATCCCTCACTACAGCATTCGTACTGTTGTTTATTTGATAGTTAGCAGGGACACTGCTTTTACCGAAGGGGATGGTGATGCATTTTTTTGCATTTAGTTTGAGTCCATGTCTATGCTACCAATCGTTGGTCTGTGTAAGCCCCTCTTGGACTACACTGACATGATTTGGGGAGTCAACAATCACGCTAAGTTTGTAGTCATCAGCAAACATGGTCAGTCACAGCCCCTTTGTTTTGGCCTGAACTTCCGAGAAGTAAATACCAAACAAAAGGGGGCCTAGTACTGACCCTTGTGGAACCCCACTGGTGACAAGTTTGCTGGTTAAGGTAGAGTCACCCACTTTGATAGCATGTGTACAGTCAGTGAGTCAATTTGTGACCCACCTAACAACAAAGGCCTTGACATTTAGGTGGGTGAGTTTGTCAGTAATCCCTGTATAGAAGATTGTGTCAAAGGCCTTAGCCAAGTCCAGATATGCTGTGTGCATTGATTTTCCCTCATCTATGGCCCTGGTCACATTTTTGAAGTCGTCTACTAGGTTTAACAGGCATGACCAACCCTTTACAAAGCTGAATTGGGTTGAATCAAGGGTTTAGACATCACCTATATCTTTACTTATGTGGTCCATGATGATACGTTCCATGGCCATGCAGATAAGGCTAGTCAGGCTTATGGGTCCATAATTCCCCAGATCTGTTGTTAGGTCACCCTTGTGGAAGGGGATAATGGTCATGGTTTTCCATTCATCTGGGACAAATCCTGTATTTAGGTTGTGGTTAAATAGGGTGCCTAAGGGGGTTGCTAATTCCTGTTTTAATTTGTTTAGAATGCAGTCTGGGATGCCATCAGAACTCATAGGAGTTGTGTTTTGTGCCTTAGACAGAGCTTAGATGACCTGTTCTTTAGATATATAGGGTGGGGAAACTACTGAAGGTATGGTTTGTGACATCTTTGGAGGGGATAAAGGGGAGAAATTTTCACCAAACCTGTCCGCTATCAGCTTAGCGATTTCTGCAGGATGATTGTGTGTTATATCATTTCTCACTAGTTCAACCCACATCTAGGTCCTATCCTTTAGGCAATGGATGTAGCTGAAGAAAGTTTTATGGTTATCCTTAGCTGTATTTACTAAATGTTTCTCAAAGATACCCTTAGAGGATTTTATACATTGTCTTATTTGTTTATTTAGGCTTAGGAAGGTATTTTTCCAGTGCTGGGAGCTTCCTTTGGTATTCTTAGACAACAGCTTCTTATGCTTCTTGTTGGTCTTCTCTGCCACAATCAAGTCTATACATTTGTATAAGAGTTGGTACAGTGTTTCAGAGTATAATTTAGTATAGTTGCTAAGACTATCAGTGGGGACTGGGGCTTTGAAATCATTTATGCCAACCCCTATGAAGGTATACTTCACTTTGGTGAAGTTTTAAAATCTGACTTCACCTCTGATGGGTTCTGAAGTTATTGCTTCTTCAAAACTGACTGACTTATGATTAGATGTTACTAATGAGGGTCCTACATTTACAGTAGCACAACGGTGTCTCATGTTAGTGAGAACCAGGTCAATTATATTTAAGCCCTTTGTAGGATTTTGTACAATTTGTTCCAGGGCATTTGAGTTAACAAAGTCAAGGAACTTTTGTGCAAGTAAGTTGGGGCTTACATAGGTTTCTCAGATGATGGTAGGATAGTTAAAATCCTCCATGACAAGAGAGTTAGGTTATATTTTGATTGACTCAAGTAAAGTCAAATAAGCCACATGACCATCTTGGTTCATGGAGGGAGACCTGTAACTAGCAATGACTTAGAGTTATGCTGTCTAACCAGTCTGGATGAGTATTTATCTTCAGTGTAGATAGATACTCCACCATCTTTGGTTGTCAAACTTTCATTCTGTGGTCTGAAGGTGTGGAAGGCATTGTAGTCGTGCAAGGCCGGGGTACTCTCTGTCTCCTTGAACCAGGTTTCTGTAACTGCACAAATATCTACATCATCCAATGAGAGGAATGCTTGCAGAGAGTGTGGCTTTTGTTTTAAACTCCTAGCGTTCAGCAGCACAACCTTTATTTTGTTTGCGCTGGATATTTTCATGTCGGAAGTTTTGTTTTTGAGACCTTGCCTAAAAAAGGCACTATGGTGAAGCAAGAGGCTTAGCCAGCAGCTGAAAGTCCAGAAGTGCCAGGTGCAGACCATCTCTGGCAAAGCAACGTGGTCTATCAACCATGTCACCCTAAGCTGACAGAAACTGGATCCCCCTTGAATGACACCAGAAACTAAGCCAATTATTAAAGTTAATTGTTTTTTGTTTAGATTGTGGCATCATTTTAGGTGAGGGTAAAATGCTGCTCAAGGCTAGGGAAATACCTGCCTGGGACACATATTCATAGAGCTCAGTCATGTCTCTCTTTATATAGTCTGGTGAGGTACGTTTGAAGTCATTCACCAACATAAACTATGACAGAGTCATAATGGTTACTTGTTGCTGAGTGACTTGAGTGCACGTGTGCTCTGACAAATCCTGGCACTGGACAGACAGCTGAACATGGCTTTCTCCTTATCCAACCTCGTGAGCGGAACATCAGCATGTCTCACTATAGAATCTCCAATAACAAGAAAATTAGATTTGGGTGTGTTGCACCTTAAGAGCCTAGTTGGTGAGACACTGGTGGTATTGTGTGTCTTGAGTGTTGTGGGTGCTGTGTCAAGTGTAGCAACCTTGTACTCAGGAGGTCTCTGGTGTTTACTTAAGTTTTTGGAGAGTACCTCTGCATATGATAATCTATGTGTTGAGTTCAAGCTTTATGTAGAGTTGTTGTATGTGAGTGCACTGACAACATTTTCAGTGCTATTGCTTGGAGCATGAGAGATCAGGGATTCTAGCTTTTTGGTGTAGACACATCTCTCACACACTGTAACACATTGTACTAGAGTGATTTACCAGTAGAGGGTTGTCTGTGTACATGAGGCAGCTGCTACACTGCCTCAGTAGACTCATATCAACCAGGTTGGCAGGAGAAACAAGGGTAGTCTGACTCTCCAAAATGATAGGTTTAGACCTGTTACTGAGTAGAGGGTCCATTGATAACATAGTAGTTTTGGAAGATCATTGGAGCAGAGGCAGGTTGCCAAACTCACTAGAGCTGTGTTTAAAAACAAGCACAGACCCATGCAAATGTAGGGCTTTTATAGCAAACAAGAGGAAATGGGTTGAAAACAAAAAGTAATACTAGACATAAGGTATAAAAATCAAGTTTATAACGTACACTTTATGCATATACCTTACAGAAAGAAAGAGAAATCATGTTTAGAAAAATAATGGATCATGTAAATTTAAACATGCAAGTAATCATAAGGACAGACTTTAATTGTGATTTAAGACACAGAAACAAAGAAAGAGCAGATGCTAAAGTAATTCTAGATATGATTAAAGATAATAAAATATAAATACAAAAAATGTATTTATGGGAAAATAAGAACTGGACATACAAAAGAAGTAATTTAAGAACCAAAATTGACTATTTTATAGTTTCAGGCAGCTTGATTATATTACATCAAGAGTATAAAATCACATTTTCAGACCATTTAGCCATATGAATAGAGATACAAGAAAAAAGAAATTAGATAAAAATAGGCAAATGAATAAAAATAATTAATGAGTCACAATTGAATGAACAGCAAAAGACCAAATACTAAAATTATGGCAAGATCACATAAGTATGAGGGAAATTTATAAAAACTGGATGAGTTGGTGGATCAATTTGAAAGAAAAATATAGAAAAGAGTTATTAATATGGCAAACATTTAAAAGACTACGGGATTTCAAGGTACATAAGGAAATTAGTAACCAAATATTCAAAAGCATAGCAAGTAATACTTAAGATGTTATCGAAAAAGAAAGAAAGCTGTATGAAATGAATCAAGAAAAATAATAAAAAAACACAGTTTAAAAAAAGATATTTTTAAGTAATACTTAAGATATTTTTAAGTAATACTTAAGATGTTATCGAAAAAGAAAGAAAGCTGTATGAAATGAATCAAGAAAAATAATAAAAAAACACAGTTTAAAAAAAGATATTTTTTTGCAAGGAAAAAAAGAAAGATGGTAGTAGTAGCATACTTAAGTAAAATGGTTAAAGAAAATACAAAAATAATTAGAGAATTAAAAGATGGAAAAGGCAACATAGTAAATACACAAGAAGAAATTATGAAAACAATCAAAGAATATATAGTAGAGACATTCTCAATAAGTCACATTATATTAAAAGATAGATGGGAATTAAACAAGTTAATTGAAGAAGACAATAAAAGGATGGTGGGAAATATTATAAAAACAGAATTAGGAAAATGTACTTAAAACAGTAAATGTAGAATCAGGGATAGATGAATTTGAATACTTAATGTACAAACACATGCAAGAATGGCAAAAAGAATATTTCTTAGAAGTAATGAATGAATGGTTTTAAAAAGATATAAATGATAAAAAGATATGTTTAGGGGTAATGAAATTCATATGAAGAAAGGGAGAAAAATGGATATAAGAAATTGGAGACCATTAGTACTAAATAATACAGATAAGATTTTGATGAAAATATTAGAAAAAAAGAATAGCAAACAAAGTTAATAAATTATTATCTGAAACAACCTTTGGAACTAGAAGTAAAAGAAGTCAAGAACTATTAATATTAATAAGAGAATCCATAGATGACAAACAGAAAAACAGAATTAAAATATTAATAGGAGATGTAAACAAAGCTTTTCACAAAATTCAACACAAAGCATCGTGGAAAATTTTAGAGGGATATAAAATAGATAATAAAATAATAAATGTTCTGAAGTCAGTTACATGGAAAACAAAGTAAGACTGGTAGTCAATGGATGGATAAATGGAACTATAAGACCAAGAATTGGTATCAAACAAGGATGTCCAATCAGCAGCATCTTATTTGCATTAATTACGAATGCAGTGGTTACTGAGATTAATTCGATATTGGAAACAGCTGGATATCAGAGAGTAGAAGGAATTATGATTCCAGTTATGTCTGCATATGCAGATGATTTAGTGTTAGCAGAATTGATGAAAACAGCCATAGAAATGCTCAACAAAGAACTGAAGATGTTAGGATTGACTCTTATTAAAGAAAAAATAAAGGACTGTTTTTTTTTTTTTTTTGGGAGAAATACAGGGCATTAAATTTAATGAAGATGAGGTAGAAATCTTAGGAATAAAGTTTGGGAATGAACAATTAAGAGAACGACAATGGAGAGATATTATAGAATACAAGGTCTTTATATATTTTGGAGAACATTTAGGCTGTCATATAGGAAAAACAGGAAATATATAACAGGGAAAACAATGCTCCTACTTAAGAGTGAACCTGCAAGTTACCATAAAAATTATAGAATAACTTGCCTTACAATGACATATAAACTATACATTGGAATTGATGCCGACAGAGTTTATAATCATTTAAAAGAAAACTCAATTATGGCAATAGAACAAAAGGGCAATAAAAGGAAGTCATACAGAACAAAGGATCATCTGTTGTTAAATAACGTCATAGTGGAGAACTATAAAAGGGGAAAGAATTTAACTTGTTCACTCCAGAGCAGCTCAGAAAATGCTTTCTGCTTACTTCCACCATATGAACAACAGTGCAGCCTGAGCTCATTTTCAGATAATTCATTTGTAATACCATTCAGAAAACAAATGCTCATAACTCTTTAACCATAAGAGCTAGACTAAAAATGTAAATGAGAAAGTTGTTCAGCAGATACTGACCTTTCCAACAGTAAAAATGTTGATAGTGTGTATCTAAGTCATTATTAAATATTTGCCGAGGAATGCTGATAGTATGCATATTTTTACGTTTTTGGTAAAACAAATAATATCTTGGTAAATGTGCTACGTAGACCCATACAAATTGTAATTAATTTGTTTGTATGAATGCCAGCTTTAAAATTATGTCTTAACCATTACTGTGTGATGCTCCTTTACTGAGATATTCATAGAAATACAATTACTATTATATTTCTCATACTTGATAATTAAACAAAGCATAATATCTGATCACCTGTAACAGACACAGACGACATATCAGTGTACAAGTTGTGTGGCTCAATGTCAGCTTCAAAATGATGCATCATGTATGTCATCAGTATGTTCAGTTGCAAAGATATGGGCATAATAATGAGAAATGTGGCAAATGTATAATTTGCATAATCCTGCAAGATTAAAACTATGATATCTGTACTTGCGTACAGCATACAAAGTTCTTTTACCATGTTGTAAGGACTAATACTTTCTTCAAAATGAGGTATAACTTAGCACATTGACATGTTCCCAAGCAAATTTATCAAAATATGAAAAAATATCATAATTTTCATAACCTAACACCTAACTAAACTGATATCTGTACATGTGTACACCACACAGACACCTTTCTTTTGCCATGTTATACGTACTAAATACAGTCTTCAAAATGAGGGATTACTTAAGCACATTGACATGTTCCCTAGCAAAGTTATTTATCAAAATATGAAAAAATATCATAACTTTCATAACCTAAGTACTAAACAAAATGTGATATCTATACATGTGCACAGCACATGCACACAGCTCTTTTACCATGTTGTAAGTACTAACACAGTCTTTAAATTGAGGGATTACTTAGCACATTGACATGTTTCTTAGCAAAGTTATTTACCAAAAATGAAAGAAAGAAATTTGGGGAGGGGGTATGCATGACTCCACATAGAAATCAAAATCTGGCATGTGCATTCATCAATGTGTTAATGACTTTTAATAATGTGAGTAACAGGGGCAACTGCTGAGAGTTTTACCTGACAAGTACTAATGACTCAGTGTTTACTGTGACTGCACATATTGTAAATTAATAACATGATAATGGCTTACATTTCATTACTGCATTTTTTGCATGCTCAGATAAAGGTGATAACTGCTGCACATAACCTGTTGAGTAGACATTCATTATATTCTTGGTCTAGGTGTAATGTAAGAGTGAGTCATTACCATCTGTTGGGAAAAGATCTGACTAATTCAATAAAAGTAGCATAACAGTTATATATTGCTGAGCCCATTCACTCACCCAAACACAAAAAGTCAGAAATATTGCTCTACATACTGAGTTGATTAGTGCCAGAGCCAGTATAAAAGCAGTAATAAAATGTATATAACATTTGTATCACTGAGCCCTTCCTGTCACCTAAACTGTACACACCAATGACAGAGCCAGAGGTATTGCCCAGCTGTTTTTTTTTTATTCATGCCAGAATTAATTCACTCAAGGTGAATGCTACCATGATAAATGCTTACATTCCCTAAGACAGCAGCTGATCTTTCAGTGAGAGCATCCCTTGCATTAGTTTTGATTTTTTTCACTTCATTCATCTCTGTTTATCACTGAATACAATTGCTTCTTATACAGCTATTATACATTCTACATTCAGTAAACATTTCACACAGACAGCTTCCCATAACATGTTACTCCAACTTATTCCTCTTGTTTTAGAATGCATTTTTTCAAAGGATATGAAGTCTGAAACACAAATGTACATCTTTATTTTGTGACGTCAGTCCTCAGGTCATCCTAGTAATTTACCAGAAAACATCTAATTTTATGAGAAACAATCAAAAATATGAGGCAAAAATCTGGACATTCTGCCCTCCAAAAGCAGCTCCACCTGTGGTGACCCCCTACCCCCCAACACAGCAGCCCCCCCAGGCATTCCAGTTTTCCACTACTTGGCTATTTGGCTATTTCTCTCCAGTTACCATAAACACTAGTCAAACCTGTCAGTGTGCATACTGCTTTCTTATTTACTTCTACAGTGATTACAGATATTGAAATAAAATAGCACAAACACTAATAGCCATTTGCTAAGCAAACAATACAGAGAAAACAGAAAGCATGATCGGTAAACTTCTCTGTTCTTAAAAGTCACATTCAAATGGCATAAACCCCACATTCAAAAATGCATCTGGCCAGTGGAGGATTTTTAGGGCCATCCATACATGTATTGGTTATTGATTCACCTTCCTGATTGTATTAGATTATATTCCTTGTATAATACAGTACCGCTTGTTAAAATGTATTTTAAATTTGTAGTTTTGAACATTCTTCCAGTAAGCAATGAAACAAAACCTATGAACCAATATTGACAAAATTACCCATTTCAGAACATTTCCACCATAAAAGGCCACTCAGATATCTGTCATTACAATCCATCAATATCAGACAATAAGCACAATCTCTGCAGAAGTAAAAGTCATCTGAATAAGTCTATAGTAAAGAGACCTGTCCCTAATGCTAATGACAAATATTTCAGTGTATTCCATGCACAAATTCAATGATTTGTCCTTGAGGAATTAATTGCCTATGCAACATTAAAAAAATTGTTAAGCTGGTAATATTACAATAGGGGATGACTGACAAACTGAAAAGTTCATAGATGTATGGCATCTCATACACAGGAGGACAGACTCCAGATTGCAGAACCCCTGCCCCCCTTAAACACCAAATAATCAGCAATGAAAAGGCACTGCAATACCAGCACTCCATCCAGATAGTATGGAAGTAGAGTCCTCAGCCATCTGCTCCAAAGGCAATTATGCTACTAACACTGTTTCCAAATCCTACATCACAAACAGTGGCTGCCATTTGCTAAACAAGACAGTTAGTTGCACATTGAAAACAGACTTAGCATGAGCAACAGTGAACTTTTCCTCCCTTGAAACTCACTATTCCATGAAAACGCAGTGAAACTTATAATCCCTTGAAAATGCATTGAACCTCATAATTCTCTGAAAATGGACTGAAATCAAACTGAAAAAAAAAATGGTTTAGAAAGTAGCTAGAATAACAGGACTTTTCTTACCATTCTATGAAGGTGAAGTCAGACACTCATGTCATTATTTAATGACTTCAGTCCTCCGGGAAATGTCAGAAAACCACAAATTGTATGAGGAACAGGCCAAAACTTTGAAGCAAAAATCTGGACATTTAAAAGGTATGCATACCTCTTAATGCAAGAAATCTAGACACAGCTGAACATAATGGAGATACCATGCCACAAAATTAGGGATAGATTTTAAATATTATTTTTAATTTAGGATTTGTGTTAGTATGCATTTCCTGAAGGATATGAATTCTGAAACTCGTATGCCATTATTCAGTGACTTCAATACTGCATTAATTGCCAGAAAATCACAAATTTTATGAGGAATTGGCCAACAATGTGAGGCACATATCTGGTCAAAGCTACAGCTACCCTATCTCTACTCTCTCACACACACACACACACACACACACACACACACACACACACACACACACACGCGCGCGCGCGCATCTTCTCTCTCATACAGCAGCATATCTCTCTCATATGAACAGAGTGGCTGCCTACCAGCCTATGTCACCTAGTGCTGGATGGACTAGGAAGGACTTCTCCCCATGCCTTCCTCAAATTCATTGCCTACTGTACCAGGGGTTATCCTCATCTCTATACTTTTTGTCACCATCTTATCCCTACACCTTCTGCCCTTTCATACTCTCTTTCATACTCCCCTTTCCTCTCTTCATCCAACAAAACCCATGCAATACCATCCACCAGCTTTCTCTGAGCCGCGTTAATTGCATATGTAAAATATGTAGTCTATAGGACCAAACCACCTGAACCCTTCTCTGACCACAGTCTGTCTTTTGTAAACCCTCCATCCCCATTTTCTATACATCTCTTGGGATTTTCTGGATCTCCTCCAACACCTTTTATTGTGGTGTATTGTGAATGGACATCCCTGTATGTATAAAATGTGAGCTTTGTACAATTATGCATCACTTCTTCCTCAATCTATGCATTTCCTCCACCCACCTACTATAAAGTATATTCTACACCTTCTCCCCTTCCTCAAGTTTAGCCCGCTTCACCACACTATACACATGCAACCTCAAGCCTTCCCCGCACCACCGCTTGTCAGAATTAAATTTCCTCCCCCTTCTTTCTGTAGTTGCAAATCATGCATTTACTCACACACTCAGAAACATAAACAGACATGCACACTTTTTGTCTGTTTTATTTCTTGTTAGCAAGTGTAAAATAATGTGACTGATCACTTTCTCATTCTAATACATGCACGCACTCATACACTCAGGGTCCTAATTAGGACTACCCCCTGTTCCCCCTTTCCCTTTTTTTTAAGCTTCTGTATATGCATGCGTTACTAGACGCAAACCTATGGATTGTACATCTATAGTCAAACATGTACAATGAGGAATGGCATCTAAATGTTCTGAATGTTTATCCTACAAATTAATTTAATTAGATTACTCTGTTAATAATAGAATATATGGTATGCCTTCTTAGAAACTGCCTACAGATGAGCATCAAAATGATCCACAGAAATAATTCCTAAATCACTTTCACTCACATTATAAAGATGGGAAGCCCCATGTTGCTGGAGTCTGCTGTACATGATAACATTATGGTGTACTGTTCAATGTTTTGTCCCAGGACCATGAGGAATCCTCCCAAAAACCTTACTGGTTTGAGGAGTTGCCCAAAAATCTGAAGTACTTATTAAAAAAGTTAAGCTGCATACAGGACACCATTAAAATTAAATAACGCATTAACGGTAAAGTTAAAGGAAAGAAAGCATGAAGACATTGAAGATCAGGGCAAGAAAACTGAAAGGGCAGGAAGGGCAAGTTAAGGCTATGTGACCAAGGACGCATGAAACAAGTTAGAACACCTGAAAGAAGTTGCTGATATTTCAGAAATGCAGCAGCACTGATTTCTGTAACTGCAAGATCACGGGCTTTGAAAATCAATGCCGGTATTGCAATTGTGGTAAAAGTTGCAGCACTGTGTGTGGTAATTGCAAGCTGTTTTCTTTTTAGAAGTGATGAGGCAATTTGCTACAATTTATTTTTTTCTGCTGGTAATGCCTTTGGTCAGTCCTGGCAGGATCTCCATTTTATAAGGGGAGGTTTCATGTTGGCATCAGAATTAACAGTGCTGCTATCTAGTTATTAGTCAATGTGAGCACTTTCAACAGTCAACTTAATGAATAAAAATGTGTACGAAGGGTTGGAAACATCAGGACCGTGTTGTCAATACTCAGTTTAGGAAATTTTACTTCTTGGTAAACTGCTTCCACACATACAGTCACATCTTGTTCTTGTGGAGATTTTGAGACCGAATGGCTTAAACATCAAAAATGCCATATCTCGAAGTCACTCTTGTGGGGGGGGTGTGCCTCCCCACACCCCCTGCTAATTATATACAACTCCAAGAACACACCACAGTGAGGAAAGGGCAAATTTTCTGATCTTCACTGTACCACAATCTTGCAAAAAACACATCGATAAACGGCATTTCCAATGTTAAAGCCATTCACTCTTCAGCCTGTTAGATTTCATGATAGGAACCCGGGAGGAGGGCTAGCAGTTCTGGACTGATCGCAACTAGTACAAAAGTACTAACTGAATACAAATCAAAACCAGGAGAAGCACTTTATCAGACAAAATTACCAGCATACTGAAGTTTCTAATGGAATGAAAGATTCAAAAAGTAGGGAATAATTATAAGCTTTATGGGGGGATAAAATCACAAACAGCAGCTCAAGATTCCAGTGAACACAACTTTACAAAACAGCTGTACGAAGTAATAGGATTGCAAGCTCATTTTCTAAAAAAAGCCCAATATCAGCAGCACATAACTCCACAATAAAAATTAAGTTAAGAAGGTAACTGATAAAGGTCAGTGACTTTGTCAACGTATTTTTTAACAGTGGAGCTAAAATAGAACTGTAAAGTTACTTGCGCTTGTGGAAGGCACTCGGGTATAACATCACGCAATTCCTATCATCTTATAATGTGCTGGGATGCCATGTGATGGTACTTGGAGTTAATGGGTTAAGAATGGCATGGATTAACTACAAAAAAGCATTTGATAGTATCCTACATTTGTGGATAAAAGAGTGTTTAAAAATGTATATGATACACCCTACACTGGCTGACTACATTACAGTGACCATGAAACAGTGGCAGACGACTTTGTAATTAAGCCATGATAAAGGACAACTTATTATTCCAGGGATAAAAATCCAAAGGGGATATTCCAGGTTGACTCTGTCACCACTGCTATTCTGCCTTGCCCTTAATCCATTAAGCTGTTTATTTAACAACTTAGGCTATAATTTGGCTCCTAGAAAACAACAAAGTGCAAAGACTTCTCATCTTCTCCTTGTCAATGATTTGAAACTGTATAGGTCATCAGATGAGAAACTGAAACCACAACTGCAAGTTGTCAAAAAACTTTTTCAGATGATATAAGAATGTCATTTGGTCTTGATAAATGTGCAAAAGCAACCTTTAAAGCAGGAAGACTGCAGCACATCAGTTTGGGACAAGAATGTGATACAAAAGAACTTCAGCAAGACGGAGTATAAATATCTGGGAATTGATGAAGGATCAACAAGAAAACATTAACAAATGGAAATAAAACTTAGTAAGGAGTACGTCAGAAGACATAAATTAATCCTGAAACAGCACTGACATCTAGGAACACAATCCAAGCTATAAATCAATTTATTCTTCCTGTCCCTACAGTTTTGGAGTGATTGACTGGCCCCAAAACATGCTGGATAGATTAGCTAGAAAAATAGAAGGATGCTTCATGCTCACCAAATGATTTACAAAAATCATTGCATACCAAGATTATGTATTCCCTATTCT
This sequence comes from Protopterus annectens, assembly GCF_019279795.1. Lineage (NCBI taxonomy): Eukaryota > Metazoa > Chordata > Ceratodontiformes > Protopteridae > Protopterus > Protopterus annectens. The sequence goes on along the minus strand of NC_056750.1, from coordinate 754,748,951 downwards.
GAAGGAGGGATGGGCCTCCTTGAAATTGATTACATGTATAGATCTGCAATCGCGGGAGTCCACACACATCTGCTGACCTCACAAGACCCATATGTATTGAAAGTTTTGAAACATGAGAAGAATAAATATAATATGATTTCCTTTCTTAGGCTAGCACAAGCATATCAGCATCAAGAAGGAATGGAAATCAAACCAGAAGTAGATAAAAATCAAGCATTAACTGAATGTGCCAAAAAACAAAAGATAGAATATAAGGTGAAGGACCAGATGGGAAAGCAAGAAATGTGGAGAAAGCATAAATATAGTTGCAAGCATAGAAAACTTATGGAAGAACCTCCTGCTGATCAGGAATGAATGCAGGAATGCTTAAGGAGAGGCAAATTGAAACCAAAAATGAAAGGTTAATATTGACGGCCCAAGATAATGGGCTATGTACACATTGGTTTACAAAGTCCATTGAACATGTGGGAGTAACAGACAAATGTAGGTTTTGTAAAACAGAATTCTAAACAGTTGCTCAAATCATTACTGGTTGCAACATACTAATGGCAGATGACTGTATACTAAAAGGCATAATAATGTGGCAAGACTGTTTGTTGCACTGGGGATTGCACAAACATTATGGTATTGAAGTGGCTGAAAAACACTGGAAATATGACCCACAAAGCATCATAGAAAATGATGAAGTCTACATTCCATGGGATCAACCATTACCAACAGTTCAAAAGATAGATGCTAGAGAACCAGATGTAGTGGTCCAGGTAGCATTGATCACTGAAATCACCATACCCAGTGACTACAGTGTCCTGCATAGAGAGAGACACAAAGTCATAAAATATCAGATTTGCAGGCAGAAACAAGACCGACATGGAAGAAAGATATCCAGACAGTTCCAATAGTAGTAGGAGCAATGGGTCTTATAAAAAAGAATTCACAATCATATTTAGATATGTTACCAATACATGTAACTCCATACGAATTGCAGGAGAAGTCATTACTGGGCACATTGTGGGTGTTGCGAAGAGCTCTTCTGGCTGACATCAAAGATTGAAACAATACTAATTTCATGAACATTAATTATACTTTGACTTAGAAATGGGGTCCATTCCCATCATGGTATTATAAACCCAAAAGATTTGGAGAAATTAAAGAAAAAGAAAAAGTAACTCCATAATATTAGGTAAAATTTGCACATTTAGCTAATGTATGCACAATTCCATTAACATTAGAAAGGATTTAATGGATGTAATTTGTGTGTTCATTTGAAGGTCAAGACTAAACCCAGTGAAAAGAGGCATTCTGTATATAAATAACAAAGAAGGAGGGTTGTGCTTGTTGCACCCAATTGTACATGTTTTTCATTAAACTTGTATAAAATCTTAGTAAATAGGAAAGATAAAGAAAAGTTATTAAGAAAAATCATAGAAGAGAAACAAACTAATTTGAGAAAAGTTGGAATATTTAAAAATAAGCAACAACGTTCATTGTATGGACATGAAACTATATCAGGAGGAAATACTGCTGTGGAAAACAGATATATAAAAGATAGAAAAAAATAGGGTATGGTATAAAAATGTAATGGACACATTTTAGTATGTTTATCCTTGGAAACATATAAGTGAAGAGAAGATCAAAGCAGTAAAATAAAAATTAATAGGTATAAAAAAATATGTTGAATGTACAGATTTTTTTGTGGAGATTATCAATAAGTAAGTTACCGGTCAAGGAAAACATGCCATATAAGGCAATGAAAAGATAGAATTTGTTTACATTGCTGTGAATTAGAGACAAATGAAAATGCTTTTATAAAGTGTGAAAGGACATTTAAACTGTGGAAGGAAATATATGACAAAGGATACTTAAAAGAATTGGAGAACATTAATGTATTAATATGGACATGATTGAATATGGACATTATAAAAATGTAAAACAAAAGGACATTAAACTGGATGCAAAATTATTTTGTATAGTATTGATAATATGGAACAAAAGAATTAATGAAGTAAAATACATTGGAAAGTAGTTATTACCAGAGATTTTGAAGAAAGTAAGACTTTGGCTGTGGAGAAAAACAGTGGCCGGGTTTAAAAAAATGAAAGCTTAATATAAATGTAAGAATCATGTTATAAATACTGTAAATAATATAAATGTGTTCAAAACTTGTATACAAGATGTATATATTTGTAAATTACAATGAAGAACCCCTACCCTTCCTCCTTGTGAGTGGGAACCATTTTGGAGGAGCATTTCCTGTTTCAATTCCAGGTGCACAGGCAGTCTGGAGAAATAGGGAGGCAGACAGAGAGAAGGTGATGATGAGATAGTGAAATAAATAAAGGAGAAAGCAAATAGCAAAACTGTAGAATGTGTGCAGGATTCTGAAGAAATGTTTAAAAGAAACATGTTTGATGGAGATGAGTCAGCAAATGATGGCTGTATAATTACAACCTTCCAGCTAGGAGTGTTGTAGGATGATTTACTTAAAGAAATCGTGGTGGTGCAGAATGAACTAGAAAATGAAGGATATGTTTCTTGGAGGGACATTATGGAGAAATACAAAATAAAGATGCAGAGACAATCATGAAGAATAGTGGTGAGACAGAAAAAAGACATATGCACAGAAAGTAAAAGATGGCAAAAGCAGAGCAGTAGAAAAGAAAGCACAAAAAAATGAAAAGCAGAAGTACATGGTGAGGATTCAAAGTAAAGAAGACAAGGAAATGGACAGGTATGAAGTGAGGGACAATTTAATAGCTTCTTTGGATGTAAAAGCACATGAGGTAATAGCATTTATTCTTATTAACAAAGAGACATGTTGAGACATTATATCTGAGACTGCTTTTTAAATGGATTTTTTTCTTGGAGGATATGAAAAAAAGACTGCAACCCATGGAATCTTTATGTGATAGAAGTATTTAACAGGGAAACAAAAAAGAAGATTCATGTACAATTTCAAATAGAGGTAGACAGATTCTGAACGTACATTTGACAGCTTTATGTAAAGTAATATTTTAAATTGCAAAATTTATGTCACACACAGTTTATGGACTGGTGGTTAGGATTGTAATCTTTTGTTAAAAATAGAAAAAAATATATATACGTATACCAACAATGATACATGTGGAAGGGGATAGGAGTATTGTGAAATACCGGGGACAACCCAAAACATGTTTATTTTGTGGAATAGAAGGATATTTGATAAGTAACTGTGACAAAAGAAAATGCTATATTTGTGGGGAAATGGGACATGATGCAAAAAGTGTGACCTGAAATGTTATAAATGTAACAAAAGTGGACATTTATGGACAGATTGCAAAAACAAAAATAACACTAAGGAAAAAGAAAGATGAAAAAGAGAAGATTTTTTTATTAGTAGGAGAAATAGAAAAAATGAAATGAGAAAAAATAAATAGGGCATAGAAGAAGGTTCTGAAATAAGTGATGACAAACTGGGAGATAGTGAAAGGTAAAAAAATTCTACTGGTAAATGGGTAAAAGACAAAAAAAGAACATTTAAAGAGATACATATAAAAGAAAAAAAGGAAATGGATGAAAAAGAATATATGCATCTAAAGATTGAGGCTTGGTATAATTGTTAAGGTATTTGACTCACAGACACAAGGTACAGTGTTTGATTCTCACATTTGGGAAGGAAATTAGTAAGGCTTAGAATTGTCTGTTAAGAAAGCTAACCTAGTAATTAGCTATAAACTTATGAGACTATAATTCTAAGGATAAGGGAAATGAAAATTTTAGAGTACATTATGTAAATGTGAATAGTAATAAGAATAAGAATATAGTAAGAATAGGAATTCTGGAGTGGTTTAATACATGTGATGTAGATGTAATTATATTACATGGCACAAGGAGATTTTGTAACAAATGAAAAAAGGTTACAAACAGGGAAACTAAGGGTAATGTACTGACTGCCTCCTTTCCTGGATTAAAATTCCAGTGATGTGAACATTCGTTAAAGTACGTTTTCTGTATTGTTGTCTCGGTTAAGTAAAATTTGATTTAGTGGAATTTCGGTCTACACAAGTAGACCCATAAAAATGTATGAAAATGTCTTTGAAAGTTTAGAAAAGAATGAGAGAGAATAGTATGATAGAGAGAAAGAAGTATATAAAATAAATTATGAAAAACTAAAGAATTAGCATGTAAACAAAGATATTTACTACAAGGGGAAAAGTAGCAGTCCAGCATATTTAAGTGAAATGATGAAAGACAATAGTAGTGCAATGAGAAAAATGAAAGACAATAAAGGAGAATGAAGTCGTCATCAATCTCAGATTATGGAAATTGTAGCAAATTATATAGAGGAACTGTTTAAAAAACAAAGGACAGAAATGCAATAAAACATAAAAAACAAACAAAACAATATCTCAGAACAAAATAAGGAAGTTGAAAAATAAATTGTACTATATAAATTAGACAAAGTACTTAAACAGTTAAATATAGATGTGGCTGCAAGTCTGGATGGAAATGACTTTAAAATGAATAAAAAATTAAGTGAACAGGAATAGAAGAATTTATTATAAGTATTAAATGAGTGGTTAGATGAGGGTTTGAATTATAAGGAACTATGTAGTGGAATATTGAAATTTATATGAAAGAAGAGAGAAAAAGAAGATATAAAAAGTTGGAGACTAATAGTGTTAAATAATATAGATAAGGTATTTATGAAAATAATACAAAAATGATTTGAAAATACGATATAATATATAATGAAAGAAGGCATCTATAGTATGAAAGGAAAAGGATGTCAAGAATTACTAATGTTATGGGTAACGGTTGATGACATTTTAAACATAAGAGAAGAGTAGAGAGGGTGTAAAACTTATAAGTGATATTAGAAAAGCTTTTGATTCAATTGAACATGAGAAAATCTGCATGACTACATATGGTGGTAATAAAATTAGAATATTGGTAAATGGATGGTTAAGAAAGGAACTAGAAATGAATAAGGGTATAACAGAAGGGAGTAGTATTTTATTTGGTTTAGTTATGAATGTAATAACTGAAAAATGAAAACTCTTAAATATATAATGCAATGAAGTATAGAAATTCCAGTGCTGATGACATATGCAGATGATATTATTATAGCAACTAACACTAGTATAAGGATGAGGGAAGCTATACTTTTTGTCACTGATAGCTTGAAAGAAATAGCTATGACTTTAAATAAAAGATAAAAGAAAGGAATGGGACACAGAAAAATAGCAGGTATATAATTTGCCATGCTGTGTACATTCTTTTCTTATGAGTTACATTTTTAATGCATGCATTTTGTTTGATAGATGTAAAAACTATAATTGCTAATGAATATTTATTCTTTTTTCCTTTTTATTTCCCAATTATACAAATCTTCCTCCTAACCTCTTTGTTTTCTACTATTCCACACACTTCCTCCTCTGTTACCTCACCTTCTCTATCTTGGATAGCACCAAACACCTCACACTCTCTCTCACTCTTACTGACTTTATTTTTTCAAACTATTGTTTTCCTCATATTATACTGGTAATACTCTTACTTTCACCTCTCACTCACTTACCTATTACTCAAATTTCTTACTTCTTGGTTTTTAGATTTGGCAGTGTTTTCAATTATTTTTGCATGTATATTTACCTTGCTATTCTCCAATGTTTTCTTTTTCTTAACTCTAAGTCTGATGACTCGCTTCTTAAATGCATCCTCCCATTAACAAGAAATGCCAGTCAATATACATCAATCAATATACATCTACTTTCAGCTTGCCTTGTAAGAACTCCTGGGGGCTCAACTTCTGGATAATAATTTATGTGCATTTTGCTTCTATAGATCAGCTGTTTTATTTACTTTAAGTCTGTATCTAACTCTTGCATATCACCGTTACTCACTGTGCCCCCTTCCCTCTAATTGTATGGTACCTTATAGTAATAGTAATCCTGGTCAGTAGTCACTGACCATTACAGCTATCAGTCAGTCAGCAGTAGCATTAGCACTACCTATAGTGGCCCTCAGCATGCTATTTTGGATACTACTGTCCTTCAGCTGTCCAGCAGTATCATCTTCTTTTCTTAATGCTACCTAAATGAGCATACTCCATCCTTTTCACTTTTTTTATTTGGTTTTCTAGTCTTCAACAGCCTCTCTGAGAAATATAAGAATTTTACCTGTTTACTGACTGTTTTTCACAGCAGTGCTATGAACTGGGTCTATCCCCACTCCGTTCCTTCTAGCTTATACTCAGGCTCATTCCACTCACCTACTCTGCCCCCATTTCCCACCCGCCCCCACTATGCCTACACTTATACTTAAATAAACCACACCCCCTTTTTCCTATCAAGCAATCACTGTACAAAAACCTACTGATCCAATTAAATCCATATTCCCTAGTTACACATTCATTTTCTTACCAATTAGATCACACCAAAGATAAATTGTTTACTTAAAAACTCAAACCTTCCATACAAATAAAACATCACAGCAGCAAACTATTTTCTATTATACTTAATAGGTTTCTCATACACACACTTCTGCTCAGCATACTTACCTCAATCTTCCTCTGTACCTCCTGCCATAATATTCTGGTCACCTGCATTTACTCCCCCACTAAATCTACCTACCCTACAACAAGTAACATCCCTGCCAACATCATTATATCACCACAACTATTCAATAATTCCTATACCGAACTTTTTCCAGTTAAATACCATAACATACAAGCATCTCCTCTACTACAATGCAAATATGCTAGCCTACAACCTAAACTCTCTCACTTATTTCTATTCAAAGTATCACTGCTTAACTTAAGCAGTGATATACACTCAAACCCAGGTCTAGAAATCCAAAACCAAATCCTTCACTCTCAAGGTAACTCTGTTCATTAAAACTTCCTCAATCACAAACATGACTCCTCAGATCTACCAATCATTAACATAAAGCTTAGAAGTATTCTTAAAGTACATGAGTTTCATACTTCCCTCTCACTATACTCCCTTGACATCACAATTCTAACTGAAACCTGATTAAAAAGCCATACTAAAGATAGTGAAATCCTGACCACTGGATATAAAATTCACAGCCTCAACAGGTTTCACAAATGTGGTGGTAGCACAGCCATTATCTATAAAGACAGCCTTATACTAGATATCTTAGAAAACAGCCCTCCTAAAGCTACCAACTCTGAAATACTAGTTATACACTTCCATTTAAACACTAAAAAGGGCATTATCATTATAGCAGTCTATATTGCCCCAAAACAATATCCCCATCATTGAAAACCTTCTTTGCTGGGCAGCCTCCACACATAACTAGGAAACAATTATCGTAGGTGATTTTAACCTAGACTGGTCCACCTGCACCTCTAACAATACAACCAACTTTATCAGCCTCTTTGAGTTCTCACAGTTAATCTGCTCTCCAACCACAATAGACAAACACAATAAAAAACAATCCATACTAGAATGGACACTTACCAATCACCCATCTCTATGTTACCACTTTGGCTGCCTCCTGGACACTCTTAGTGAACACATGCCTACCTATCTTCTCAGACAGAAAGCATGCCCAACCAAAGACACTACATATAAATATATCTGCAGTAAAAGAAATGTCTCCATCAGAACCTTTTACTCATTCCTAAAGCAATATGACTGGACCCCACTAAAATACCTACAGTTAGTCGATGCTGTCCAATGCTTTAGTAACACATTCCTCAACATTCTTAATTCCATGGCCACACAAAGAAAAATTCACACCAAAGCAAAACCAAGTCCATGGCTATTTTTACATACTAAGATCATGAAAGAGAGAAATAGAGCCTGGTCATGCTATCAGTCTAGCAAAAGCCAAACTTCCCTCTGAAAGTACCACCAATTAAGAAATTTAGCCAAAAACACATCTGAAATGAGACAAAAAGTCTTAGTACACATCACTTCAACAAAAAACATCACTGAAATCCCCAGAAATTCTGGTGTGCCATAAAACAACTTTTATACCCAGGACAAACCCCTACTCCAACCCCAACACTACTGAGAACACAGCAACCCAATTTAACTCACATTTTATCAACTTTATACGGTCCCTAGTAAAAATAAAAAATGATAACAGGACTCCACTAACTATTCCCAATAATTCTGACACACACCCCTACTCTTTCGCTATCAGACCTAGTCAGACCAGCTTCATAAAGAAACTTCTAAAATAATTAAAATATACATCACTTGCCACAGACTTACTTCCGAAAGAATTTCTCAGAATAGCAGCAGACTCAATATCATATCCTCTCTCCCCTCTCATTAACTATTCCATTTCTGAAAAATATGTTCTTAAACTTTGGAAAAATCATCTATGTCATCCCCCCCTGCATAAAGGTGGCACATCCACAGAATTATCAAACTACAGGTCAATTGCCATCCGTCCTCCCTAATCAAAATTCTAGAAAAATGCATTCATTCTCAACTCCTACCCTACCTGCTACAAAACAACCTTCTTTCCAGCTGTCAACATGGTTTTAGACAAAAATACAGCACCACAACAGCTCTTTTAAGATTTACAGACACAGTCAACCAGCAAAAAAAAAAAAAAAAAAATGGTAAATTTGTATTCTCCATTTTCCTGGACATGTCAAAAGCTTTTGACATAGGTTCTCATCAAAAACTACTAAACAAACTACCCAACATACGTCTCACCCAATCAGCCATCTCATGGTTAGACAGCTACTTGTCAGAATGCCAAGAAGCAGTCAAGTGGAAAAATGAGATAGCAACACTGCTGCCTGTCATAGTAGGTGTTCCACAAGGTTCAATTTTTGGGCCACTACTTTTCAGAATCTTCACAAACAAGCTTAGTTCTGCATCCCAACTAGCAGCAATTGTACAATATGTAGATGATTCCTCACTCATCTGCACGGCTCTCTCCCTCCCAGAACTCCTGGACAGAACCCAAAAAACCCTTCACAGACATAGAACAGCATCTAAATGAATGCCAACTCATACTAAATCCAAACAACAGAACACTTAGGCTTTTCTCAAACTCCAAAACTCCTGTCTCCCTTCACTTTTTTTCATCCATTCCTCTACCAATACCAAAATTGACCCTGTTGACAACACCAAGCCACTAGGTGTCACAATTGACAAATCACTAAAATATGATAAACACATAGGCCTCTCCATTAAAAACATCCTCACCAAACTTGTCTCACTGTATAGAGCTAAAACACTCCTCACTCATACCTCCAGTCTATTACCAGAACACATCCGCTATCAACTCTATTGTATACTTCTCCTATTTTCACAAATCTTAGAGGATCAGACCTAACCAGATTAGAAGCCTGTTACCATAAAAAAGCTAAATTTGTTGCTAACCTCCCTAAAAGAACACACCACTGTTTAGCTCCCCAACAACTAAAAATGGATTGAACTACCAAATCTGTTAATACTCAACCAACCCACAATTGCCCACACCATCATATACCAACCTGACAACTGCCCTGCCCTTATAAAAAATAGTGCACCCTTACTCAGCCAGTCGGATCCTACGAGCATGCAACAAGCTTTTACTAAAAGTCAATAAGACCAACAATAGTTTTTGAGACTCTCTGCTCGCTAACCAAATAGCAATTACCGGGAACTCCATTCTCCAGCATATACTTAACACTACTGACTCTTCTAAATTCAAACAGCTTCTCAAAGATCATCTAACCAACAACTGGCTGTTTTCCTGTACTACCCCAGGATGATGTAGACTTTCTCTGCCCCTCTTCCTCCCTTATCATCTACCCTCTTTACACCAGTCTTTTATGCATCTTCCAACTGGTCTTCCAATTGCTGGATGCTGTCTCCTGCTCAACCTATCTCAGTGTATGACTATCTTCTACAACAACTATAGCTAATATCACACTTATCTGACTTATGCAATCTGCTTAGCTACTTCTTCATTCGAGTCTTTAAAAAAACAGAATATGCTATGCTGTAACCAGTTATGTTTGTGTTTGTACAACCTCTATTGCATACTGTAATAGTTTTTAAGTTATAGTGTTACCTATCATGCTATGTAAGTACAATTTCTTATTACTTTGTAAATTGTATGGAGCTTTTCTCCCCAGGCTTCTCCTGAAAAAGGGCCTCTGGCCCAGTTGGACTTTCCTGGTAAACAAATGTGAAATAAAATAAAATAAATCTTTGTGAAGAAGGGTATATAACACAATAGGATTCACATTAAACAAATTGAAAAAAAAAATGTTTTCTATGGAAAACATATTGGCTGGCTTACAAAAAAAGTGATTTTGATAACATCAGTATTACTGGATAAACTATCAAATTTGTCAAATGTGTTTATGATTCCAAACATCCATGAGAAATAATTGTTATAACTCATTTTTTTATTAATTTATATGGGTTTATAGATTAATTCCAATTAGAAGGGGAGCATTGCATATGAATAAAGAGGAAGAAGGATTAGGCCTGTTAAATCCAGAGGTGTCTACATAATCTTTAAATTTGTATAAAGTTTTCAAATGGATAAATGAGAAAAATGAGAAACTAGTAACAAGAGTATTCAAATACAAGTATGAAGAATTGTGAGAAATAAGAACAAAAGAATAAAAGAACGTATTAATGAAGAAGTAAAGAATTATCAGCAAAAGATAAAAATGTGGAAAATAAAGATTGGCAAAACAGAAGAAAAATATAATGACACACTATTATTGTGTTAATCTGTACAAATTTTACCTGAGGAAAAGATTAAAGCAATAAAAGAAATTAAAAAATGGTGTTTGTATAATGTCAAGATTTTTAGGGAGATCACGAATAAAAAAAGTATGCCAGTAATAGGCAATATGCCTTATAAATAGAAAAGAGTAAGAATATGTTTACAGTATGGTGAAGAAGACAGAACCTTTTTTTTTAAATGTAAAAGGTTAAAAATGTGGGGCAAATTTCTCTGAAGATTTTAAAGATAGTAACAATATACATATGAATATGACCGGATATGGGTGTTATCAGAATAAAAGTAAAGAATAAAAAAAATGATAAAAACTGTTTTATGTGGTATGGGTAATATGGCATGATGGAATTAATGATGTTATGTTTAATGGGAAATTGATACTGTTACTAAATTAAGGAAAATTAGATGGTGGTTATGGAAAAAGGAGTGGAGGTCAGATATAAATAAGGATGTATAAGCAAGAGTTTAATGATAAATTCTGTACATAAAATGGAATTTTGTATATAATTATTTTGTAATTATATGTACTTCTGAACAGATACAAATGTAAATTTATATGCAAGTTATGTAAATAAGCTGCAAGTGAAAGGACCCCTACTCTTTTCAATAGGTGCCATGAGATCTTTTACATCCATTTGAGCTGCCACCAGCTCAAGCAGATGGGGCTTGATTTAACATCTCATCTGAATGATGGCACACTCAGTAGTGCAGCACCCTCTTATGCTGCACTGCAGTGTAAGCATTCAATCTATCTGGTGTGGGAATTGAACCCACAGCCTTCTGCACTAAAGGTGAGTGTGCTACCTGTTGTACTACTGACACTGCAGTTACATTATATGTTCCTTTGTGGATATGAGCCTGTATCATGACCACTACCAATCAGTGTGATCTGCAATAAACTGAGAAACAAAATGTATTTACTATAATGATCTATCCAGCTGAGTCAAGTCCATCCTCTTTTATCCCTTAGATCTTTGAATGCACATTTATGTCAGCATGATACAATTTCCTAAGCATCACCTCTTTGTTTACCCATAATGCAACTCACTCCAAGTTCTGTTCTAGATTTGAAGTGTGCAACTCAAGACCTAAGCACCAGTAAGGCAACACAAAAGGATACATAACCATAAAGTAGAAAAATGCTCCACTAGACATTGTCTTCTGTTGGCTGAGTAATATTGAAGGGGAATTGGTTCTGGGTCATATATACCTATTATTTCAGTAAGTCCATAACTTGTATATCTAGGATGATCCAGTCCTTCCTCTCAAACCCCATAGAACAGAGTCCCAAATTCATCCTTATGGGATGTATCATAAAAGCATTGCATAAATGAATGAGGAACTCAACCTTGAGGTCACATCCAGCTTGTGGTGTCTCGCAAATGTATACTGAGAATCTTATCATGAAGCAGCACAAATACCAACATATAATGCATTTTTGAAAAAATCTGTCACTGAATATAAAAAAGTACATGCCATATAATTGTTTTCTGTTACATAACAAAACTGAAGAGAGTCATGATGATTTATTGAACAAAATTTCTATTACGTATATTTCCATGAATACACAACACTGAAAATCCCAATCTAAGTTTTTTTTTTTATCTGGTGCAGAAGCATCTCTACAGTCCCAATGTGGGTTAGGTCCACACCACTCTCTGACATATATGCTCTATGGTTGCATGACAGAAAAAGGGAAAACCAATTATCAATGAAAGCATTTTTCAGAAATATGTATCCACATCTGTATCTGTCAGAGACATTACCTTGAATTTCTCATTTACCACCCAGGGAAAAGATAAATTTAGAGAACTTCAATCACAATACGTTAGTAGCACAAGAGTCAAACAACTGAGATTTCTGTGACTGAATTTGTTTCTCAGTAAAACGAATTGTCCTTGTGCAGATTCAAAAAAAATAAAATGCTCTCCCATTAAGTAATTTAGGAAAAATACAGGGAGGTTTATTGACTGGCTAAAATTTAACTCATCGGTTACCTATGTAATAAAAGCAGGAATTGGCAGTATGGCCACAGGTTGTTTTGTGAAAGTTAAGGTATGAGGTTCAACACATTAGGTTTGAACTACTGAAATTCTTTGTGCTGAGTACATAACTGCTAAAAAGACAGTATTTCATGATAAATATTTCAGATATGTTTTAGAAGCAGACTCGAGCAGAAGGAATGTCAGCTGCACCACAATGAAGTTAAGTGCCAAGGAGGTACTGCACCATTGAAAGGAGGACTTATTAAAAATGTTCCACACACTTTGAGGGAGGTCAGTAATGCATTTTCAAATCACTAATCAAAACTGGAAGTACTCTAAAGGTGATCCTTAACAAAGGAATAGTTGAACTGCAAGCCATTTATTTAGAAGATATATTCCAGAAAGCCTGCAATGGGCCTAAAAGGGTTCTAATCAGAGGTATCCCAAACCGGGTCTACTTGAAATAACCGAAAGACCACAACACCGAAACCCAGAAAATCGAGACCAGAATCACGAAACCTCAGAACACCGAAAAGCATGAAATTCAAAATCCCGACATTACAAGAGTTTGATTTAGCGCTTTTGGTGTTCTGCAGTAGGTAAGTATGTATGTGTAAGTGCAGTTGTGAGGGGTATTGCTGTGTGTAAGTGTGTGTTGTGACTTTGGTTTGTGTGTGTGATGGACTGTAATGTGTGGGTGTGAGTTTGCCTTGTGTGCCTGTGTAATCTCAGAGTTAGAATATTAAAGTAGGGGGGTAGGAGGTGCAGCCCCCCATGTGGGCAGTGCAGGGGGGCTTGCCCCCCTGCCTATCACTAGTGTAGGTTGGTGTGTTTGCTAGTTTGGGGTAGTTGTGTGTCTGTTTCTGTGTGCTACGTGTGTGGTTTACAGTTTCACGATTTTCGGTGTTTTGGGGTTTCGTGATTCTAGTCTTGGTTATTTGAGTTTCGGTGTTGTGGTCTTTCGGTTATTTCAGGTAGACCTCCCAAACCACACAATTCAACAATTTGTATGCTTACTTGTATAGTACCTCTGGACAGAATTAAGCATTTGGATGAACTAGTGTAGATGAGCAGTTTTCATGGTCATTAATAAAAGAGGAAAAATCACAAAATTAGTCAAAGTGAGTGAAGTTCTGAGATATGCTTGTCAGAGTTGTAACTTAAGTATGCGATAAAGGACTTTAGACTCTGTAGCTTTTCCAAAAGATGAGACCTTTGTAAAGGGACCCAAAATTTTTGAAGCCAATGTGCTGCTAAGGGAATTACTTTGCAGTTAATGTTCTCTACTTTCTCAGGGAATTTTGGAAGAAGAGTCCTAGTGTCATTTTTGAGCTACATCATTCCTGGGCTGTTGCTGCTGTTCAAAGTTAAAAGTCAAAGTAAACTTTATTGTCGGTCATATATGAAGAGCAGTGCAAGCTGAATGAAATTACACTGCTTTGGTCCCTGTTCAAGACATAACAATGAACACATAGTTTGAATGATACAGTAATATTTAAAATATCAACACCACAATAAATTACCACAATTGGGCAGGAAGGCATTAGACAATATTATACTGGTAGGTTTGTGAGACTATGACTTCACATTGTGATTGCTTAGAATATTGCACTTCATCAGTTGTAGTATGATATATTCTAATGTTCATACTGCATATGTATGGAGTTTTTTTCACATTCGGGAAGTAATAGCATAAGAAATCAGGCTAACTTGTACCAGTTATTGAAGCAATTTGCCAGAGGGATTACTACAGATGATACTTCACAACGAGTGGCATATTGATCTAACTGATAATTGAAGTGATCTAATTGATAGTTGAAGTGGTATGTGGGAATAGTTTCCACTTACAAGTTTATTTGTTGTTCAACAAAGGTTGTTACGATTAAAACGATTATACACAATTCTCAATATCAAATAGATATACTATTGTCCTAGAGAAATAGCTCCAACTCATACTTTATTCACTAAAGTTTAAAAAATATGTCACAGCACTTCACTGTTTAATTTATTTGCTTGGTATTGCATATCTTGCATGTTTGCCTTTATAATGTTGGTCACTTGCACGATAAGAAGACTCTAGGCTAATACTTAACATTTTTACAACAAAAACCTTTAACATATGTTCTTTCAAGTTTTTATATAAACCAACTGCCCAATACATGAATTAGATTTCCATCTTCATCCATGAAATATGGGTACTTACATGTACTGCTTTTTATTGTTGAATCTGTGTCTGCACAGATTACTTCTTTGTATTTCAAAATTATACGTCATACATGTTCACCTTTGTGTCATGTCTGTCAAAATTGTCAGATACTTCATAATGTTTTTTTTTTGGTAAACTTTATCAGCAATACAATTTGAAAATTTAAACCCTTCATTGTTTAAGTATCAATTCCACCTTGCCTGCATTGTTTCTTTCAGTGTGATACATAAATATTAGTTAATGTAAAGTTTTTCTTGGAAAAACATTAACTTGCTTAAAACATACTATTTTGACATTTGAACAACACTTTCTTTAGAAATTAACTATGCTTTTTCCATGATTTTCTCCTTCCTCACTATCCTAATAATATAAGTACATCTAACATGGATCAATCTAATCCAGTTAGCAATTACGTTGCTGTCCATTAAAGCCTTCTCATTTACTAGTCCTAGTCATTATCTTAAATACATTTTGAGAAATGGTTTCGGTAGCCAATAAACCTTCCTCAGTATATAACAGATCAACTTAACACAGCACTGTATCACACCTTGGCTCCCAAATAAATCATTGGATGTAACTTAAGAAGAACAGACTCCAGCTAAGGAATTAGAGGCACTTCTCCAAGATTTAAGTACACACATAGCAGGAAATTACTTAGCATCTTTATTTCTGCTTTTAGAAATTGAACTTGCTGTACAGATCACTAGGAAAATTAGTTCAAAATATGTACATTGCTTAATTATTTCTATCTTATGCATACTCATTTGAACCTGAAGCTTCTTCCTCATCCTTTGTCATCCTATGTTTTTACTTGATGTTGATGGGAAGATTGTGGCTTGACAAACTTTTTAAAATAACCCTTTTGACCTTTCAGAGTCACCAGTAACATAACCATTACTACAAAACCATTTGCAAAACCGAGAGCAGGGCACATTATGGTATCCAGTTATTGATGCATCAATTCCATCTCCTAGTAATTCTTTAAGAAGTGGCATAATATAAGTTTAAAGCATTTATGGGGTTAAAACATACTGCTCCCTCACTCCTATAAATGACCATTTCATTTTCATTTGTACACCAGCTTAAGTATAGATCACAATATAATTTTTAATGAATTGCCTCAGTAATATCATTCATTACTTTTTATATTAACAGTGCTTAAAATATCAAACACTGAATTAAATTCTGTAGGAAACAAATGAAAAATTGTGCAATTATTCACTTATACTTTTTAGTATGTGTTGCTAAAGAAAATGTGTATCTGTATTCTCTCAAGTAAATAAACTATTTGGTATAGGGAAATGTTATTTAACTTTGTACTCAGTTCTTGTAAAATCTAATAAAGCAAACAATATAAATTATTTATCAGTGTTACTTGTCTGCTCATCTTAACGTCACAAATTATCTATTTCATGAGTGGGAACAATTTTACATTATTTTCAAGGGATAGAAAATGCCTTCTTGTTATAAACAATGATAAAACTGAAGAACTAATTATCTTAGCCCTACATTTAGGATTATGTAAATAAATCTTATTTTATATATATATATATATATATATATATATATATGTATATATATAATTTATGCCAGAAATGTTACCCTTGTTTAATTTCCCTGTATATCCTGTTGTCTCATTTCCTCTTCTCACAGAATTGCTGAAGGAAAACCTACTTTCAAAATTAATGCTAAGATTGTACATTACATTCTGTTTGTAAGTGGTATAGGAGAATGCTATTTAACTTTGCGCTCAGTTCTTCTAAAATTTAAGAAAGCAAACAGGGTAAATTATCTATTAGTGTTATTTTTCCTGTTCATCTTAGGTTCACCTAAATTACTAGTTTATTACTGCTTCCATTTTGACTTTTCTGTTTGTGAAATATTTTTTTCACACCTGGGCTGAGCCTCAAATTGGTCAGTATTAGTCAGAGCACTACTCTAGTAAACAAATATAATTAAATGTATTATTATGGGTTATCCTGTACACATAATGAAAATAATTTCCAGATAGTGCATACAACCCCAAATATTTTTGAATTTCAGCAAAAAATTAATTCCATAACTCCCGTTTGCAGCACCTAATCTACTTTTCCACATTTCCTTTGCATAGAAAACGTTTTTGACTTCATTTTTGATTTATACATTTTCTGTTGTTTCATTTTATCATGGCTCTGTAAAGTTCTCGTTTTTAAACAATTAATAGTTTTGTTATACTCCATTTTCTTCTCCAGGTATTCCTATTCAAACCAACCTTTTGCCTTTCCAATTGACTTTTTATTATTATATGAATTTGCAACAAATCTTGAATACACCTTTTTAATCAAAATCTTCAGCAATATATAATGTGGATCTACATTAACATACATCATATCCCCTAACTTACAAAATTTTAACAGCTGATGTATTTCCCATGTTTCTTATAAAGGTTCACCTGAAGCCATGGTGGTGAAGTGGTAGCGTTGTCGCCTCACAGCAAGAGGTTCTCTCGTTCGATTCTCGGCTGGAGAACCTTCTGTGTGGAGTCTGCATGTCCTCCCCTCGGTCGAGTGTCATTCGAAAGACATGCGTGAAAGGGCGTGCCTTTGTTGAAGGTTGGGCATTGGGCTGGCACCTTGGCACAGTAAAAATTAACTGCCAATCATTAGCAGACCGGAGTTCCGCTGTGGTGACCCCTAACTGGGAAAAGCTGAAAGAAGAAGAAGAACAACAACTTATAAAGGTTCACCTGCCTATTACCAAACTTATATAGAGAGAAAAATCATTTAACAGGTTGAATTACACTTTCCAAATCAAAATTTGTTTTTATCTGAGTAGATATTTGTCTGTAAATTTATCACTGGTCTGTCTTGTTTTGTTAAAATCTCTCTCTCTTACTAGTATCTTTAGTAATTCAGCCATTAAAGGTGACTAAATCATGGATCATGACAAATTTGAATAGATGTATTCTTACTGTGTTTACCCTACTTCCAATGAATTTCTGATACTCAGGTCTTCTCCTTTCAAATATTTCTTACAATCACTGAAAGCAACCATCCTTGTACAGATTTTCCATATATTTCAAAAGTCTTCTTGTCCATTTCAGCCATCTCTGCAGTCTTTTGATGAATCCAATAAACTGCATCTACTTCCACTATATCCTAACACACACTTATCTCTTCTGTATGATAAACTTATAATTAATACTATATATTCTTCTGGATGTATACCTCCACAGGTTACTTCACAACTGTGTTGTCTTATCATCTAAAAGTACACCATGACACTTTACTTTGTTGTCCACTGCTGCATGCCTTCCAATATATCCTGAGAAACTTGACATTTATTGTATACATGTAAATTTATTGCTTATTACTAATAAAAGTTAGCAGAAAGACGGAGGATCTAAATATCAGAGGTGTTTTCCTCATTCTTCAACATAGCTTCCAGTAGACGGAAACACAGCTTGGTGCCAGTTAACTTTAGCTTCCCACTGTTTGTAATGGCTTCATTCACATTTCAACAAAACATTTCATCTGTTCCTTATTGCAATTAATTTTTTCTGTCTTTATTCATTTTCTAACCTTCTACTTATTATCACATTCTACTGTCATCATTGAACTATTTGCTGAATTCTCTGGATTATGGTACTTAGTTATAACATTCGGTAGCCATGTATCTTTCATATCGGTTTCACCATTTAAAAATGAACAATGTGTTGATGCTTTTCTCCTCCTCTCAATTTACAATCCAGTTTTTATAATCTTGTCTTCACAGTGCATTACTAAATATTCTAAAATACTTCTTTCAGTGAAAAAGTAGAAGTCACTGCACGTAGCATTCATTGCAAATATAAAACGTTTCCAGCAAGGATTCCCAAACAGACTGCATCCCTTCTGAACTACTGATAAATTAAGGGACTACTCATATAGTACCAACAAACAATGGCTGAGACTGTCCATCAATGAGATGGCTTCTCCAACAATATGGTTAGCTATCAGAAAGTGACCTTTAGACACAGTAAATTACCATACCATCTTGGACCCTCAACACAGATTTTATAAATGGGTTCTGCCATGTTGTTTATATACCACATTGTATCCATATGGTGGGAGTGGATTGTAATCATACTATGAGAGACAAAGTCCAAAAGGCCTACAGAGTAAGGAGGACTGCTCTCATCTGCAACACATCTGGTATCAAAGTCATGACCAACCTCTTTGGGCTGTCGAATTTTGACAATATCCACTCACGTATGTGTGTAGGATGCCATTGTGACATTCACTGTGAGTGGTGGTGACTGGAAAGGATTAGCCAGATTAAGATTATGAGGACAATCATCGAGTATAATGCCTCATTTGGCATGTACCTCACTAGACACCTGCAACAATTGAAGAGGCAGCAAAAGTACCTCACAAAGAGGATCCTAGGCCTTAAACACTTGTCCTATATGTACAGAGTCAAAAAACTCCAACTATTCTCTGTCTCATATCGCCTACTTAGAGGCAATATCTGCTTGACTTACAAAGTTATGTCTGGCCCAACTCTGTTAGAAATGCTACATCTAAAGAAATCCCAATCCCTCCACAGCACATGCTCCAGAGACCTCAACCTCATTACCACAATCAACAGAGCATGCTAGAGGGACAGGTTCATAACCCAGAGACTGCCCATGCTATGGACTAGACTTCCCAAACATGTCAAACAGAGCAGCTCACTGGCCCTTCTTCAAGAGAAATCTTGACGAGTGGATGGGAAATAGAAAATTCACCCTGGGGATCATTCCAGTGGCTCTACTTGACAAAGGCACTGGGAAATAAGGTCGGGTAGCATGATGCCAAGGTAATCCTATGGGCTAGGCTTGTAAAGGCTCCAGGGCCATTAGCCTAGTACACACCAAGGAACCTATGATCCTATTAGACATCTATAGTTATCAAAGAAGATGGCTTTTGCAAGCCCTGGAGATTATGTGATCCAACAGAAGATCCAGGTTCTGACACCACTGGGTCTTGGAGCCCATCGTAGAATTCGTAAGTCAAACTTGATGTAAGGAACTATAAAAATAGTGACTGACATGAACCACAAG
>NC_056750.1:754686488-754723988 GCF_019279795.1 Protopterus annectens | reverse complement strand
TGTTTAACTTATTAACATCTATGTGGTGTGGAATGTCACACCTCTTGCAGCCTACACACCTTGCATTCCAGAGCATTTTCTGAAAAAAATAAACTTAAAAAGAATAAGATAAATGTAAATATGTGAATATAAGCTATTAAAATTATACAAATAGCAATGTTATAAGTAAGAAGTATACTTTAAAGTGATAATAGCTCGTGCATTCATAGTATTTTCTATATTGTTAATATATTATAATGCAGACAAACTTAAAATTATATTTTTTGCAAACTTTCACCAACAAATTTCATATTTCAAAAACTACAGTCTAGACGTATATTGTTAGAACATTGTGTTAATCAGACATAAGCTTTCACAAAACAACAATAAAGTCCTCTGTAAGTGCATGTTTATTGAGATTTTTACAGAAATATGTTAATGTATGTTTACTTGTATAATTAGCAAAACAAATATTACTGGATATCTCTCAAAATGTGCAACTTACAGTGTAACTACCAAAAACACTTTTCTTCATTTGCGGTTTCACTAAATGTCATGCAACTGTTTCACTCGATTTTTGAAGTATTAAGTACTTATGGAAATATCATTTTTTTTCATAATTACTAGTAAACAACTAGCAATATTTTCAGTATAACATGATATAAACCAGCACTGACAGTGACGTGTCCTTCCTCCCACATTGGTGTCTCACTCCATACACCTAAATATTTTATAGGAGTCTCAGTTATGAAAACATGAACACAAATTTGAAAATATAAATAAGGAGCAAACAGGTTCATTTCTCTACTGCAGGGCATCCTAGACTAACAATCTTAGTGTCAGTTTGTTAATAACTCCTTGACTTTAATAATACTGCCCATTATTAGCCGGTAAGTCACTTAGATAAAGAATCCAGACCAAAAAAAAAGTTCTGGATGCCTCAAAGCAAAACAAGCACACAAAAAGGTCTTCTAGTCTTGAGTAAGTCAAAAATCCTTGTATTATGCTGTAGTTTTTCTCCACAGTCCTCCATTGATAAGAATAAATAAACCCAGCAAGACAGACCTGGTAAATAAAAGCACAATAAATAAAATAATAATGTGGCAAGACTGTGGAACTAGATGACATACTGTTCAAAATGCGGAGGTTGTTGATAAGATTGCGGGGTTAGCACATCCTTTTAATACTGTGTGGAAGGTGGAGGACAGTACTTCTACACTGGCAAAATCATGGTAGTGGTCCCAGTTTAAAAACAGGCAAGTAGAGGGTGTTTTTGATATAGAATGACCACACTGCTTAGTCAAACAAGATAAGCATAGGCCAGGCTGCTGGGAATATAACTTTGTTTAACAGTCAGTTTTCCAACTGAAGCAGAGCGATCTGATTTTATATCTTGCCTGGGGAGCAATTGATTCACTTATTGTCACTGTACAGATATTGGAGGAGTCATGGGAGTTTTTCAACTGTCTATATGTGCTGAGTAGACTTAGATATGGCATGTGTCATGTACCCTGAATTATTTTGTGGAAAGTGCTACAACAGGGCCATGGGTGCATGCCATTTGGTCCTTATATTTGTGGAGTGAGAGTTTTGCCTGTTATTTCAATGTTAGCTCAAATGCTTTTGAGGTGAATACTAGGGAATCATTAAATCTGTCTCATATCTTACATGACGTTTGAATTTTTTCAAGAACATGATGTCAGATGTCATCTAATGTCACTAGAACATCCAGTATATGTTAGGCAGGGTGGCATTCTTTTCTTTGCTGACGACTTTGTCCTATTTAATTTAAGTGACTGTGATCAGCTCCCTGTTGCAAGTCTGAGACTCTCAAGTGCGAGTCCCAGAATTATTTTCAAAGATGCCCCTTTGGATGTGATCCACTGGAAAATTACCTGGCATGGCCCATTGGAAGGAGGCGTCAGGCAAACGCAGGATAAGTGGACAGACAGCATTTCTGAGCTCATGTGGAAATGTGTGGGTCTCACACAGAATTAGCAAAAGACAGTTACCAGGGATATAGAAATCTAAACAATGCTGCTCAGCTTACCAACCCTGCAAAATTCTCCAGGTCAAGTAGATTAAAAGAAATTTGAATGGCTAGAAAGATAAATTGTTGTTAGTTGTGCTATTCTTTCGTAAACATTTTCAATATATGAAAGAAGAAGAAAACTTTTTTTCACTTATCTGAAGGAAATTAGTTTAACACTATAACATGCATCACAGAGATTTAGACATTAGTAGATTAGTCATGAGTATGTGTTGTTTTTGAGTAACTTTTTCATCCGTGAAGAACATAATTACCATTTCTGATGACTGTATGCATAATGTTGAGGAGTTTAATACAATCTGTATATGTATTTCTGGGTGTATGCAATTAACAATTTCATAAATGACAGCTGCACTTTCATACTTTAGAATTTTGGAAGTTAGTTTGGAGTCAAAATAGAACATATTACAATGTTTATTAGATAAGTTATTCCAATTTAATGTAGAAGTTGTTCTTTTTATGTAATGGCTGCATACATTATGCTTTTATCTTTATGAAAGTCTAGGCTGTATTCATATATATCCATAACATTATATTAACAGTGACTTTACCTGAGAGGGAAACCAAGTTCCTAGTCAATTTTTTAATCAGGCCATATTTTGTTTGAGAAAATGTTTATGCATTTAATTTTAATGATCTTATTGATGAGTTACAGTTTTTATTTAGGATCACCACTTAGTACCCATGATCAGACTTTACTACATTGACTTTTGTACCTTATACGTCATCTGGACGAAGCATGTATTACATCTCTCTTTCTCTCCTATTTGACAGATGAAGTTAATTATATCTCTCGGCCTAGATATTTTGGCTGTCTTATGTATAAGTGATCACTGAAGTCTCTCTATTTTTAATAGATGCCCTTTAAAAGTCCGTGGACCGTAATCACTATTTTTGGAACTAAGAGTATTTTATTGCAATGAGAAAGAATGATACAAACTCTGACACAGCAGTATTTCAAAGCGTTCTCCTTAATCCAAATTACAGCAGTCCCAGAGTCAGTACTCAAGTTTTAGTGCGGGTAAACACAATGAATCTTCCCACCAAAAATTCTTTAAAAGTGTGAGAGCAAGTTTTGCAATTCACTGTTTTGTGTGAATTGCACTTAAATGCTCATAGTGTCAGAACTCACAATATTACATCTGAGTCATGCACTTTAAAGACAGAGCAAATTTAAGTATGCATTGTAAGCAATTTGTAAATGAACTGGACTGTGCCCATAACCACTGCTCTTTTATGCGATACTAGATAAATAGACACTATTTCCTGCTTTGAAAATTTTCAAAACCAATTTTGTTTCTCTGTTTAAACATATGCTCCATCTGTTCTTCTATTTCTTTTCATGCCTCATTAATGTCTGAAGAAGAAGTCTCTAATGATGGTGCCCTGATGATCAGTTTAATCAGAATACTTTTAGATGGCAGTGCCGATCTGCATTGTTTCTTTGAACATTGTATGTTGCTTCTGTCTTGATTTCATGAATTCAATAAGACATGTAAGATCTATTGTATTTTGGTTTGTATAACTTCTTTCTTGCAAATGCTCTTTTATATTGGTAATAATGGCGACTTACCTCTGTAAGGGCGTGTCATCCTTCAGCCATCATCGGGGGTGGTATTTAAGGGAGTGCTTCTGTTCCTGCCTACCAGAATCCATCAGCAGGTATGCTGAAGCATGAAGATGGAGCCAGCTGGCAGTGACCGCACAGGTGGGAGGCTCTAGGTTAGGGTGAGGGCTTATCAGCTATATGACAGCTGTTTAGTCATCCATTACATTGCTAGTATAGCTTTCACCATTTCTTTTTCATTTAATACTTGTTGTTAAAAGAATAAACTAAAATAAAATAAATAGCAAATGAGCAAGAAGAATATACTGTGAGATGCATAGGGTGGCCAAAGTTACTCTAAATTATAAATTTTATGTAAAAAAAATATATATATATATATATATATATATATATATATATATGTGTGTGTGTATGTGCATAATAAAAACAGATACATATATAATATTAATATACACTCAAGCTTGGCATAGATAAAAATACATATATATATATATATATATATATATATATATATATATATATATATATATATCTATAGAGAGAGAGAGAAGGTAAATATATATATATATATATATAGAGAGAGAGAGAGAGAGAGAGAGAGGGTATATGTACATACATATACACAATTAGTCAACAACAAATAATTTCCAATATTGGAACAACTTTTGTAATACAGGAATAGGGTAATAATAAGTTAAGGTTACTTTGGGGCAAAACCTGCATTCTGCTTGTATAAAGAATTTTATTAATTATGCAAATAAATACCTGGTAACAGCTTGTTGTATTATTAAAACGGGTGGCTCAGTGCAAAGTTTATGATTGTTGGAATATGTATGATTTTGCTGCATATGTTTTGCTTCCTTATTTCAGCAGGGTTGTTTAGTGCACTATTTTAGGCAGTTTGAAGCATGCTTTAATTAATTAGAGCACACAGAGTGTGGGAGCCTGAGCAGTGGGGGGCTTATATCCTATCATATTTTGTTTTAGCATTTTGGATTGATGTATCAGTTGTAAAAGGGTGCTTATTCGGATCAGTAACTCCATCTGGCTTTTGTGGCAGGTGACTTATTATGGGGGGGGGGTAAATTTTGGAGGCTCACTAATGGGGATTCAGTCAAAATTTTGTTTTTATGTTCTAGTGGGGGCTGTGTGTAAGTTAACTGGTATTATATAATTACCTGTGTGCTGGTATCCTGGGTACAATGATTCTATAATAAAGTTGCAATGTTAGTGTCAAACTTTATTAAGTTTTGGGGATGGCATTTCAGATAGCCAGTAGAATATAATGTACACCTGAGCATTTGATCCTTAGGTTGTACACATCCTTGGTTTTAGCAGAGTGGGTAGTGTAGGATATGTCGTGGCATTCCGGAATCTTCACAGCAGCTCAGCTGGTTTTAGTCACAGTGGCATTATTCAAGCAAAGGATGAGCAGTGAAATATCCCGAGGGCTATACATTATAGAATCTCACAGCAGCACAGCATCCAGTCATTTAATATTAACTGGAACATTGTGTGGTCTTTAGTTTATCATATTTTCCTACCCCCCCTTTTTTTTGGTAGTGTTTCCTGTGGTAATTCTTTCTATCTTTCAGGTTCAGCCATGGTACAGTCCATTAAGCAGAGATGGTTGCATCTATCGGAGGAAGCACAAGGCTTGCTAATTGATTTAGAAATTCCAGGGACAGATGAGCAGAGCCTGAATTCTAAAAGGAGACTTTTGCTCAGTTCAGAGGAGGGCACAGCTGAAGGACCAGCTCCAGCTAAGAAGGCTCAGAAAAAGACAGTAAGAGATGTGCCCGGCCAAAGCTTCACTCCTTCCTGCTTGTCCAACATATCAACAAAAGCACAAGGTAATGTCTCTGTTGGGTCTACACGGCTTAATATTATTGGTAGTGGTCAATCTACTGATATTGTTTAGTTGACACTGCAAATTCTTTGAAGGAAGAAGGCAAAGTTAGGCTCTTTGACTTAGCTTTAGAGAGAAACTTTGCTGAGTCCATAGCATTGACTGTGGGAGTGGGTGTAGTTACTGATGTTGACCAGGTAGCACAGTTATCTTTACCCAGTTTGTGTAAGGGGTCCAAGGAGGTCAGAGGTTCAGAAAAGGAGGTCCCACAGCATCTGGATGAGTGTATCCTTCAATTCTTCCCCCCTATGGCTACACTTGACTTTACATGTTCCAAATCACCTGGCCCCCATATCACAGCACATGTTCCCAACAAGGTCAATGACAACATTATAAAAGGGGAGTTTGTGGATATCTTCAATCTAGTGGACAACGAGGGAAATAAACACATAATGGATGTTGATAACATGTCTAAGGAGGACTTGGTGGCAGCCCTTTCTCCTACTGGGGAGAAGACATCAGCCAGGACACCAGTCAGGAACTGGAGTAATTGGTCTCTGGGATTTGCTGTATTTATGGGCATGATCATTGATAAAGACCCTACCCAAGCATTGCCTTTATTAGCATATTTTGTAGCCATAAGGGAAGCCCACCATGTGAAAGGAGGATTTGGTTGGTTGAATTATAATCAGTGCTTCAGGAAGTTGATAGCTGTCTCAGCTGCGAGTCAAGGCATCCTGACAAATGGCTCAGTACCATGATGGACAAGGAGGTGGCTATGGGCATCAATAGTGGGATTGTTAATATAAAAGATACAAGATTTTGCTGGGCATTCAATCATGGCAAATGCATCTGGCCCACTTGCAAATACAACCACTTGTGTTCAAGATGTGGGAAAGGTCATTCTGCTTCCAGGTGTTGGGGCTTGTTGCCTAAGAACAGGTTGGCTTTTACTACTTCTCAGGCAGACAGAGAGATTGGTAGGGGGCACAGCACTTTCTTTTGGGCCAAGCCACCTTTTTGTGGACACAGGGGGGCTTTGGTAGGGGACCCAACAGACCACAGTGGGCTTATTCCCCCATTTGTCTAGATAGGTTATCCTGCCTGCTATCAAATTACCAGGATCATAGAGCAGCAGCCACCCTTCTTAAAGGCTTCTTCAAAGGTTATCCCATTCACTTCACATCCACGTTAGATTCTAAGTTAGTTAACAATTTGTCATCCATCAAAGGAAATTAATATATTTTTGCTAGGCTGATAGAGAAAGAGCAATGAGCTGGCAGGATAACTGGCCCCTTTTTATCCCCTCCTTGGTCTTTGTTTAAAATTTCCCCTATTGGGCTCATCCCCAAGAAACAGGATGGTGAGTTCAAGTTGATTCATCACTTCTCTCATCCCGGGGGGGGGGGGGTTCAGTCAATGATTTCATTAGCACCAAACTGACTGAGGTGCACTACTCTTCTTTGGATGAGGTGGTGGAGGTCATTTCGGCTTATATTGACCCCTGACTCTGTAAGAAGGCTATCCAATCTACTTTCCATCTTTTTCCTATGAGACATGAAGAATGGCCTTGTTTAGGTTTTCAGTTCAATGGGAAGATATTTTTTGACATGGCAATCCTAATGGGGTGTGTTGTAGCCTGTGCAACATTCAAATTATTTAGCCTAGCTTTACATTGTTACTGGTAAAAACAAGCCCTCTGCCACTCAGTGGTACACCACCTCAATGATTTTTCATAGTGAAGGAGGGTCAGGATGGTGCTTTGGAAGGTATGTCCATTTTCAAGCAGTTTTGCATTGAGTTTGAGGTACCCTTGGCTGATGACAAGCCAAAAAGACCAAGTTGAGTCTTGACTTTTTTGAGGTTAGAAGTCAACACCACTAAACTCCTTCAAGCTTCCTCTGCCCAAACCTCAACAAGTCTGGCAGTTACTTTGGAGATTTTTGGGTTCCAGCAATGTTCGAGTAGGAGACATCGTGCAGTAACATAGTTTGATGAACTTTGCCTGCAGGGTAGTCTTCAGGCAGAACGTTCCTACAGTCTGTATCTGACTTCTTAAAAGGTAACAGGCCCAAGCACCACCTGATCCAGCTGACCAGACAGGTTAAGGATGACCTTTGGTTATGGTTAATATCCAGTTTAGTGGAGTTTCTTTTTGACAGTCCCATTGGATCACTGCCACCAACCATGAGCTTTTCACTGATGCAGCTGGGGGATCCAGTATGTGGTGTTATTTCATGGGAAACTGATTTGCTGAAAAATGGCCTGAAAGGTGGTCTGGGGAGAGGATGAGGGACATTACGTTTTTAGAAATGTTTCAAATTTGGGTGGCAGTGTTAGTATGGAAGGATAGATTACGTGACAAGAGGATCATTTTTCCTCAGATATCACAGTGGTTCACACTCTCAAAAACATTCTTCCAGGACCAGGTGGGTCCACTCAGACATAAGGCTTTTAGTTTTGCTGTGTCTACATATTAATTTGTCATTTTCATGTCTTCATGTCCCTGGTCATGTTAATCCTATAGCTGACAGTCTCTCCCAGATTCAGTTTGTCAGGTTTTGGCTCTTGGCCAAGCATTCAGATCCAAAGGGTACCCCAGTTCCTGAGGGAGTCTGGTTAACTGGAGAAGACTAGCATTGCCAGTTTTGGCAAATTCTTGGGCCAGCAAAACTAGAAAAGCTTATTCATCATCCCACCAGATTTTTAAGGCATTCTACAGGTCTTTGTTCCCTGCTTCCAGGCCATGAGAAGTACAGTTGTTGCTACAATTTTTAATGGTGGGGTCCACCGTTGGGGATTCACCTAAAACTCTCAGAGTATACTTTGCAGCTTTGGGATGGTTGGAGCATTTTTTGGGCCTACAGGTTGTGTCAGAACATTGGGTTATTGGAAGGATTCTTAAGAGCCTAGAGAACATGCACAGACCTTTCTAGGACTCCAGAAAATCTTTTTGGAGACTACTCCTTCCCCTTGTAATTCAACATCTTTATAGGACAATTGGGGATTTTCACTTGTTTGTTGCTATAGCTGCTTTGTTTACATCTTTGTATGGGGGTGCTTTCCGTGCCAATTAACTTCTCCTTTACCTTTGTTGGTAGGATCGTGTCATCCACAGAGAGTTTATGATTTGATTAAAGATGTCCAAGATTGATCAAGCTTGTAAAGAGCAGCAGGTGTGGCTGGACAACACCAATGGGATAGTCAATTGCCCCGTGCATTGGGTCAGTTTATTTAATATTACTCCCTCAGACAAAAGGTCAGGCTTGTTTTTTTCTGCAGGCAATGGGCAGGCCTTTTAACCTATCAGGGATTAATGTATTTCTTAGGCAAGCCTTGGCAGGGAAAGGAATTCACCCACAAGGTTACTCCTCACATTCCTTTCGCATAGGTCATACCTTGGACTTGGCCATGGAAGGGCACTCTGTGCAGGTCATTCAAAAAACAGGAAGGTAGGTCTCTGATGCCTTTTTGTCATATATTAGGCATTAATTTTTATTTGTGTTGTAGTGAAGGAGGTCATTTGGCTCTTGGGGCTTTCTTTTAATCAGAAAGCATCAATCCAAGCCTTGGTCCACCTGACTGGTCACTCAAGTTCCTTTGAAAGTAACCAGTGTACAATTCATTCTTTTGGCTTCCCTGGTCATACTTGGTTTCAGTTTTGGGAAATCTGCTGTTGTAAGATTACCATGGAAGAAGACTTCCCCAGCATTATGATAATTCACCCCAGAGGAAATGATTTGGGTCAAGCCCCTAAGAAGATACTGTTAGCCAGAATCTTATCTGATATGGACCACTTGTGGCAACGTTATCCAAATGTAGTTTTCTTCTAGTCTGCCATCATCCTAGACTGCACAGGAAGGACGCTAGAAGGTCAGGTGCCATTGAGAGAGCCAGGTGTTTTATCAACTACATTGTGAAGTGGGCCACTAGCCAAATTGGTTTCCAGGTGATTGAGCACTGTGAATTCATTTGAATAATATGGGGTTTAATTTGGATATGGTTGTTACAATTTAAAAAAATGTTCAAAGTTTAATTTATTTTCTTATATAACTCAGCATTTACGTGCAAGATCATCAATTTGGGGGACATGGCATCTCAGGTTGGTGCTGGCCTTACAGCTTCACCCCCCCCCCCTTGTGTTCCTACCTGTACTTCTACAGCAGTCTCGGCTCTCCTCAAGTTGGACCCAGATTTGAACACTGGCCACATCAAGGGGTATGTGGCTTGTATGTATGAGTTAAATGGGTTTGCCACCAGGTCCATGGCAGCTAGGAATACACACTCAGTTTTCCTGTGAAGTGGCAACTAGAACAGGCAGGTTTACACCAACTGGCTCGAGGTGATGGTTTGATGGCATATGTTGATATGCATCATATGAATTATTTATGGCATCACTATTGGTTGTCCTTGAATGTTATGTAATAATTTGTTGCAAAGTCTCTAGCATGTGATTTATGACTTGGCTCAGTGGACAACGACTTATCTCTGTAACAGCTAGTTGTCCGCAAGACATCATTGGCAGGCAGGTGCAGGAGCGCACTCCCTATTTAAGGGAGTGCTTCAGTTCCTGCCTGCCAGAATCCATCAGCAGGCATGCCCACCCTCTATGCAGTGTCAGGCAGTGGCCTTACAGCTTCACCCCCCTTACGTTCCTCCCTGTTCTTGTTCAGCAGCTTCAGCTCTCCTCAAATTGGACCCAGATTTGACCGGTGGCTAAATCAAGGGATAAGTGGTTTGTAAGTATGAGTTAAATGGGTTTACCACCAGGTTCGACTTAGCTAGCAATACACACCTGGTTTTCTGTAAAGTGACAGCCAGAAGAGAAGGGTTTATGCCAACTGGCTTGAGGCGATGGTTTAACGATATCTGTTGATATGTTGCATATGAATTATTTATGACATCACTATTGGCTGCCCTTGACTGTCATATAATAGAGAGTTGAAACGTCAACTGATGTGTGTTTTATGAGTCAGCTCAGTGGATGATGACTGTTAAAATGAAAACACTCGGTCCTATATTTCCCATCTCTGTCCCATCTTCATACTAACGTCCTTTCAGTTACTCAAATCCACCACCATCATACCATATACAGCTCAGTGAGAGCTTCCTTTTTATCTCACCTAAACTGAATGTATATAAATTATTAGTATAAGGTATACTTAAACCATATAACTTGTATAGAAATATTTTTCATTATGAATATTAATGAAATGCTTCTGTATACATATTGTGATATTTTCTGTTTACTTGTCTTTTCTCCCCAGGCGACCAATGGTTTTTTTTTTTTTTGTCCAAGCCAGACTTTCCCAGTAACAAATGTCATAAAATACACAAATACACACATTTCTGAAAAATATATTTGCAGTGTGGCTTTCCTATTCTTTTATTTGATGTGGATATATTCTTTGTAATGATAAAATAAGAAAAACAAGCTATACATTTTATTGCTTATTTTCTGGCTATGGAGCTGTAAAGAAAATGAGTTTGCTTAAGCTTGTGCGTGTAAAAAATTCACTAATGTGTCCTTAAGAGATCTTCACCTTCCAACATTAAATGTACCAAATAATGATAGTTACACAAACAAACATTACAGCACTTAATGGAATAGCACTAAAGCCAGAAAATATATCACAAGAGTAGATGTGCTCCTTTTTGAGCGAAGGAGCTGCCTACCACTGAAAACTAAAACCAATTTACAGTTTGTGGTAAGCGTTACCAAATAAAACTCATCCCATATTTAGAAAGCCATTGTTTTTTACGTTCATCTTAAAGCAGGAAAAGAGGTTCTGCCCTTCTTGTAGAGCATTCCCTATCCTCAATAATGATTAGGAAATGTTTATCTCCATTATTGCTAATTGCTTAAAATATTTTGTATGTTTCTCCAGAATGAACCATTTAGTTTGGACACACATAGTAACCTAGGAGGAAAACATATTTGAAAAAGCTACAGAAGTGCTTAAAAACCTTACAAAACTAAAGCATAATTTTGTTAACAGGCTTAAAACAGACATCACAGAAAGGAACACAGTGAGTGTTCTGTTTAAAAAAAAATAGAACTATGTTATTTAAGGATTCCCAAAGTAAATACTGTATTTCTCCATAAATAAGACCTAACCAGAGAATAAGGCCTAGCATGGCTTTCCAGGGTGGGTATGATATAAGCCCTACCCCAAAAATAAGCCCCGGTTAAGATTGTCAACAACACACGATGGACGTGTTGAATTATAAAATAATAATATTATTGACACCTGTTGATTGAGGTTATCGTACTCTGCTCGCCATTTCCGGATCATTTGGACATCCAACTTCTTCTCTTTGCAGAAAGTCGTAAGATTCTTTCTCCGGGATTCCTCCACGATTCTTACTGTAATCCTAATCCTCACTCACACTTGACATTTGAGATCCTTGGCCCATATACACTGGCAAGTGTACTTTGATTGGTCAAAGTGCGGACAACTCACATAAAACGTGCACTTGATAACGAACGAGTGTGGTTGTGTCTTCTTAACTGTCGGCATTTTTGTTGCTACTCCTGTCTCGCAAGTCTTCAATTAACCCCCCCCCCCCCAGACAAGATGAGTGGAAAAAGAAAGAGTTATTCCATTGAGTACAAGAAAGGAATCGTGGAGGACTCCCGGGGAAAGAATCCGATGGCGTTCTGCAAAGAGAAGATGTTGGATCTCCGAATGGTCCAAAAATGGTGAGCAGAGTATGATAACCTCAGTTAACAAACTAGGTAAAAGGCACTGCTGGGAACAGAGGCAACAAACACTTTAGGACCAAAATCAAGAAACTCTTTAATGCGAAACCAACAAAAACTAAAACAGTAATGTAAAGCGCTTTTCATCTGGCTACATAGCCAGACTTCTTCAGACAAAGAAAGCAAAAAAGTTTGCAGCATTAAGTATTCACCCTGTACCTTCCTATTAACTAATTAACCAATAAAAACACATCTACATAGAAACAATTAAAAGTCAGTAATTAGATAATATTAAAACAGCCAGGTTCATCATTTTCCAACTTGAAAAGCTACAAATAAGTATTAAGTAAGCCACCCCACCCACCAAACAAAACATTTTACCATAAAATGTGTTACCAAATATAATATTAAATATTGGTTAAGAGTTTACTTAAAATTTACACTTAAACTTGTTAAAATTATTTTACACTCTCTCTAGACACCTAACGTTGTTTACACAAAGTGTTGTTAATATACTCCATTAACTACAAAAATGTCACAGTTACTTCAGACCACAGGTTAAAAAATCCATTTAGCTATTACACTTTCAAGGTGCAAATTATGTTCTACACTAAACCACCAATTTTTGTATCCAGGGCCAATCAGCAATCAATAAGTCATTTACTCAAATGTTTTAGTTTTAAAATACAAGTTAGTGAGATGACTTCATTTAGTCCTGGTGCCCTACTGGCATTTAGCTTCAGTTGCCAAAGCAGTTCTAGTTGTTCCAACAATAATTGGAATGGACCCCCTCTTAAGTTGGGTATAATCTGATCGATAATTCTAAAAACAAAAGAATGCCCAGCATTACTATTACAATGCCTTGCCAAAGCGTTCTCCTGTTTAACTTTGGCAATACTATGTACATGCTCATATACCCTTTCCTTAGAACACACACACACACACACACACACACAAAAACACACAGACACACACACTACATGCAGGTGATATGGCAGATGGCATTCAGCTTAGACAATTATATTATATTATATTATATTATTATAGTCTTCTGTCGTTTTTTCTGACATAGAAGGCTGGGCATGACTGACACTGGGCTAAATACACCACTGCCTTGGAATTACAATTAAACACCCACCTACTTTATAAGTACTTCCTCGAATCAAAAAGGTACTACCAGTCGCCATAAACTTACAAAAATTGCAAGTCTCACATTTGAACATTCCAGGTGTTCTAAGGCACATAGTCTTTCCATTTTCTAGGAGGGCTTTTAAATTTTTAC
Source organism: Protopterus annectens (assembly GCF_019279795.1). Classification (NCBI taxonomy): domain Eukaryota; kingdom Metazoa; phylum Chordata; order Ceratodontiformes; family Protopteridae; genus Protopterus; species Protopterus annectens. The sequence goes on along the minus strand of NC_056750.1, from coordinate 754,710,558 downwards.
CTCTTCTAAATGTTACAGTAGGTTTGCTCCCCACCTTCTCCATAAATATTCCAGTTTTTCCATAAAATCTTAATAATTTCATTAGCATCAACACTAAATGGGGTGATGAAACTAATTCTATATTTCTCAAATCTACCGTCCGTAGATACTTCTATACAACTTGAATCATGGGAAACTTCTTCATGGTTACATAAGATAGGTTTAAACCACCCTGCTTGTCTTTTAAACTGGATCTCACTCACAAGCTCAGACACCATCCCAACTGGGTTCCCTCTATGAATAAGCATATTAGACAGGGCATCACACTCTTCTAAGAAATCCTTCTCCTCTGATACCATTCTTGCAGCGTGGACTAACTGATGTTTAATGACAGATTTTTCTGGTGATGGGGATGTGAACGTGTATAAAAGGGAAAGAATTAGAGTATGTTAACTTGCGGTAGATTTTAGCCACGTACTTTTTACCCACTCTATCCTTAATTAAATTAACATCCAAGTAGGCAATAGAGTCTTCATGGAAGACACTAGTAAATTTAAAAAAAAACTAGTGGTATAGTTTAAACTGTCCACCAGTTTTAGAGCCTCTTGTTATTCCCCTCTAAACATCACAAAAATGTCATCCACAAACCTTGTATACATCACGATTTTATCCATTGTGTCTTTATTGTTGAACAAAAACTGATGTTCCCACTGGGCCATCACCAAATTAGTGAATGAGGCCCCACAGGGTGAGCCCATGGCTACAGCCACTTTTTGTAAATAGATGTCAGAATCAAACAAGACAAAGTTGTTAGACAAAACCACATCCAACAGGTCTTCCATTAGCCTCATTTCATTGCAAGGAGCGCCATGAAACTGTAACCTCTCCACCACCCATTCTATACCAATGACACTCGGGATAGAGAAGTACAAGTCACAAACGTCAATAGTTAGAAAGTTCACATCCTCCATAAACTCACACTTGTTGATGTTAGCCAGAAATGCCCAAGAATCCTTACAAATGTGCCTTTCTTTTTCTACATATTTTTTAAGGGCAAGGTCTATCAGTTTAACAATAGCATAAGTAAAGGACGCCCTTGCGTAAACTAGTACCCTCATCGGGGGATTGTAAATATTCTTATGCATCTTCGGAATGCCAAACAATGCTGGAATTTTTGGGGACAAAGTCTTCAAAGAATTAAAAGTTGACACATCAATAGTTCCTCCAATAAACAAATCGTGTAGGAAAATCCTAATACAATTGTAAGCAACATGTAAGTCATGCAAACTTGCTTTTACATATGTAACATTATTTAGAACATTATTCATTCTTTTACTGTAGTCTGCCTTATCCATCAAAACTAATCCCCCTCCCTTATCAGGTTTTAGGCAGTGAATAGGTAATGATAAAAATAGAGACAAAGCTTCCCTTTCTTCTTTTGTTATATTCCATCCCCTTGTATCCACAGTACGATTAAACAAGTTCCTCATCTCCAATTCAGATAGAAATTCAAATAGTGACACAAGGGGGTGTAAAGGGGGGTTATAAGTACTTGCTACACATAATACTGGTAGCTGGTCTGACCTGTTGGTGTCCGATAGAATATTCAAATTCACGTTCAGAGTAAAAAGCTTCAAATCCACTAGGGTTGCTGGTAAATTAAACCTAGTGGAAGGAAGAAAAGTCCAACCTTTTGCAAGTACTTCAATCAATATAGGGTCAATGTCAAAGATAGTTAAATTAAACATTTTAAAGTCCCCACTTTGATTAGTTATAACTTTGCAGCATTGCCGTTCAACTGGAAGGTCAACCTGGTTAGTTACATTTTCTTCTTCTTCTTCTTGCTCGGGTTGTAATTCCTCAGTACCCCTCTTGTGTTGTAATGTCAATGGTGGTTCTGCCCATGATTGTCCTGAAAATCCTGCACCTCTCTAGCCCTGTTTTCCGTACCTTCCTGATCAGAAAAAGCAGAATAAAACACTCAATTTTTTTCTGGTATACTAGTTGGCTGCATGTGGCTCCCTTTCCCTTCATCGTTCCTCTGCACAGCATGAGCAGTAGTTCCAGGCTCAACCAACCAAGTTTGGTTGTAAGGGCAGGTTCATAGGCAGGTACTAGGCTATCTGCCCAAGGGCATTTATTAGCCTAGCCAGAATGTGTTGGCTTTCGCCTCCCTTTTAAATTAGTTTCCTGAGCCTCTGTCCAGCAGGGCCATTGAAGTGATCCCAGGGGTAAATTTAGGAGTTCCCATCCACTTGTCAAGATTTCTCTTGAAGAGAGTCAGTGATGGGCTTTGTCTAACATAGATTGGGATTCTATTCCAGAGCGAGGAAAGTCTCTAGGACGGGAATCTATCCCTCCAGCATGTCCTATTTATTGTTGTGCTGAGGTTTAAATCCCTAGAGCATGTGGCTCTAAGAGATTTGGTATTCTTGAGATGGAGCATGTCCATTAATTCCAGGTTAGACATGGCCTTGTACGTCAGCAGAGATCACCTCTGAGTAGGCGGTAAGCAACCGAGTAGAGCTGGAGTTTCTTTAGTCGAGCTGCATAGGGCATCTGTTTGAGGCCCACAATCCTCTTGGTGAGGTACTTCTGTGGTCTTTCCAGCAGTTGCAGGTGTTGAGTAAGGTACATCCCAAATGGGGCACTGTACTCTATTATGGGCCTGATGAGCGATGAGTAGAGGGGCACAATGACCTCTCTTGATCTAGATGTGAACCCTTTCATGATTAGGTGGTCTACATAGAAGGATTTTCTAACCTCTTTGGCAACATGATTATCAAAGTAGAGGTTGCTTTCTACTTGGGTCCCCAGATCCCTAATTACATCTTCCGTACTTAGTGGATTACCACCTATGTGGTAATTCGTGGACGCCTTGTTTTTCCCAAAGGGGATGACTATTGTAGTATTCGGGCTGGTAATGTTGTTGTTGTACTGCAGGGGCGCTGTGGGGATTGCAACATGTAATGTTGGTTCTGTATTCTCTGGTAACTTGTTGGTTCCGGTGTATGGATGACTTGCAGAAGTGGTGAGCATGTAGCATGGGTGCGCACCTGGAGGCTCTTAATAAAGAAAGGCCTTACAACTCCAGAAACCGTGTGGTCTCCTTATTTCCCAGGATATAACATATTGGCGACGAGAGTGGGATGCCTCCGAGTCCGCTGCGAGTGAAAACGGTGGGGTGCAGTTCATGTCGGACGACGAAGAGACTGGGCCGGCCGGAGTGATGTCTGGTTCCATGTTGGGGTCACTGGTTGCATACGACTGTCAGACACAGACCTGGGAGGAGTATTGTGAAGTGTTGGAACATTTTTTTGAGGCAAACCAGATAATGGAAGCGGGCCGGAAGCGAGCCATATTGCTGAGCTCGGTGGGCAGCAAGACGTACAGTCTGATGAGGAACTTATTGAGTCCTGATAAACCGGGGGACAAATCGTTCACAGAGTTGACGAGCTTGCTTCAGTCACATTATAACCCGAAGCCGAGTGCAATAGTCCAGAGGTTCAAGTTAAATTCAAAGACTAGAAGGGCCAATGAAATGGTAATGGAGTATGTCGCAGTGTTGAGGGAATTGGCGCAACATTGTGATTATGGGGACAGACTGACAGAAATGCTACGAGATAGGCTCGTATGTGGCATTGCAGATGACCGCATACAACGCAGATTGTTAGCGGAGCCTGACTTGTCGTTTGAAAAGGCCTTGAAGTTGGCACAGGCCATAGAGACAGCGAATAAAGACATTCGTGATTTACAACCAAGAACCATTGAAGGGGTGGGGAGCAGGAGTGCTACCCCTCTGCCAGTGCATAAAGTGGTCATGGAGCATAAACCACAAGGGAAGTCTGGTCAGTATGCTTGTTACAGGTGTGGAGGTGAACATCTGTCACGGAACTGTCGTTTTTTAAACGAAAAATGCCATGCTTGCGGAAAAAAGGGCCATGTGAAAAAGATGTGCCGCTCAACGCCCTCTCGGGACCAGCCGAGAAAGGGGGAGGAAAAGAGCAGTACAATGGACAAAAAGGGAAACCGAAAAATAAAACGGCAGTATGCACACCACATGCATGAAGGTACAGATCAACAAACCAGGGCAGAAGAGGAAGTGTTTACGATGTTCAACATGAAAGAGGCCAGGTGGGAAAAAGTTGATCCTATTAAAACCCAGTTGGACTTAAATGGTAAAATGGTGCAGTTTGAAGTGGACACGGGGTGTAGTGTGACAGTTCTGTCAAAGGCTGAGTATGGGAAGTTATGGCCCAGAGAAGCTCCGAAGCTGCAGGACTGTTCAGTGACTTTGAGAACATATACCGGTGAAATAGTTCCCACAGTGGGGATGGTGAAAGTGACTGTGAAATATAAAGACCAAGTCAAACAGTTGCCAGTCATGGTGGTAGCAGGTAAGGGACCAAACCTGTTAGGCCGGGCGTGGTTAAAGGAGCTGGACCTGGACTGCCTACAGCTCCATAAAGTAGAACAGCAGGGGATGACTTTGCAAGAGGTGTTGGAGAACAACGAAGAAGTTTTCAAAGAGGAACTGGGGACCTGGAGGGGTCCACCCGCAAAAATACACGTTAAAGGAAACGTAACGCCAAGATTTTACAAACCCCGACCCGTACCATACGCAATGAAGAAGAAAGTTGAGTTTGAGTTGGAGCGACTCACTAAGCAAGGTATAATTGAACCAGTAAAGTTTGCGGAATGGGCCGCACCAATTGTTCCTGTATTAAAGCCAGATGGTACTGTACGCATATGTGGTGATTACAAGTTAACAGTGAACCAAGTCTCGAAGCTGGAGCAGTATCCTTTGCCCACGGTGGAGGATGTGTTTGAAAAATTGTTGGGAGGTGAAAGGTTTAGTAAACTGGACCTCAGTCAGGCATATCAACAAGTAGTGCTGGAAGAAGGGTCAAAGGCGTATGTCACCCTTACCACACACAAAGGTTTGTTCCAAGTCAATCGTTTACCCTTTGGGGTTTCCTCGAGTCCAGCTATTTTCCAGAGAATAATGGAGGGACTGGTGGCAGGAATTCCGAAGGTGGCTGTGTATTTAGACGACATTCTGTTGACGGGTAGGAACATTCGAGAGCATTTGGAGACGCTGAACGAGGTGCTGAGACGACTGCGAGAGGCAGGTCTGAGAGTGAAGAGGAGTAAATGTGCTTTTCTGGCAAAGGAGGCAGAGTTCCTAGGTTACAAGGTGGATGCATCGGGCCTACACCCCCTGCCAAACAAGGTGGAAGCCATTCAACAGGCGCCAGCACCCACAAATGTTACAGAGCTGAAAGCCTACTTAGGCTTACTCAACTATTATAACAGGTTCCTGCCAAATCTGTCAACACTGTTAGCTCCTTTACATAAGCTATTAAGGAAGGAGGCTCAGTGGTCGTGGCAAGAGGAACAGGACAGAGCGTTTGAACAGTCAAAGGAACTAATGCAGTCTTCAGAGGTTTTGGTGCACTACGATAGTCACAAGGACTTAATTTTGTCATGTGATGCCTCACCTTATGGGTTAGGGGCTGTGTTGGCACACCGGATGCCAGATGGACAAGAAAGACCCATTGGGTTCATGTCACGAACTTTAACACAAGCGGAGTCAAACTATTCCCAGCTAGATAAAGAGGGTTTGGCTGTAATGTTTGGAATTAAACGGTTTCACAAATACCTCTATGGAAGGAGGTTTACTATTTGCACCGATCATAAGCCTTTGTTGTCACTGTTCAATGAGATGAAGGCAGTGCCACAGATGGTTTCTCCCCGCATTCAGAGATGGGCTGTAACATTGAGAGCTTATGAATACGAGATTGTTTATAAGCCCGGAAAACACCATAGTAATGCGGACGCGCTAAGTCGTCTGCCGATACCAGGGCATCTTCAGGACGAGGAAGCGGAGGACCGAGTTTTGATGATGGAGGACATCACATTGGTGTCTGCCAGGGAACTGAGTGAATGGACACGCAAAGACCCGGTGCTAGCTAGAGTGTTTCAGTGGGTCCAGCAAGGCTGGCCAGTCCAACAAACGGATCCAGTTTTTCGGCCTTATGAGGTGAGAAAAACAGAACTGAGTGTGCAAGCTGGATGCGTATTGTGGGGGGCACGAGTGATAATTCCGTCCCCAGGAAGAGGGGCACTTTTACAGCAGTTGCACCAAGGTCATGTGGGCATCACACGAATGAAGGCCTTAGCCCGAAGTTATTTCTGGTGGCCCAAGTTGGACCACGATATTGAAGTCGCTGTGAATGAGTGTAAAACATGTCAACAACATCGCAATTTGCCTGTGGCGGCGCCACTACATCCATGGGAGTGGCCGAGTAGACCTTGGCAGAGACTTCATATAGATTATGCCGGGCCTTTTATGGGGGCCATGTTTTTGATAATCATGGATGCTCATTCTAAATGGATGGATGCCTATCCAGTCAAAACACCCACTTCCCTCATTACCATTGAATGCTTGAGGAAGAGTTTCAGTAGCCAAGGACTACCAGAGACTATTGTATCCGATAATGCTTCATGTTTCACGAGTGAAGAGTTCAAGGGTTTTCTGAAAAAAAATGGCATCGTACACATCACATCAGCACCATACCATGCAGCTTCAAACGGTTGTGCTGAGAGGGCTGTCCAAACTTTTAAAGCAATGATGAAAAAGCCCGGAGAAGGAAGTATAGCAGCAAAAGTGCCAAGGGTGTTATTCAACTACCGTATTACACCCCAGTCTACCACGGGTTTGTCACCTGCCGAGATGTTGCAAGGATGGAGATTAAGATCCACGCTGGATCTGGTGCATCCAAACGTCCAAGCTAAGGTAGAGGGGACCCAGTGGAGGCAAAAAGAATGTCATGATCGACGACGGAGAGAGAGAAGTTTTCTGGAGGGAGATGCAGTGATGACGCGAAATTTTAGTTATGGACCTAAATGGATTCCAGGGTTCATTGTCAAGAGTACAGGTCCGTTATCGTACCAGGTGAGGTTGAATGGAGATTTCTTGGTGAGGAGACATGTAGACCAGATTCTGTGGAGCGAACAGAAGAAGGACTCCATGGAACTGCCAGCCCCGGAAATACCGTTAATTTTGGAACAAGGGCTCGCAGTGGCCGGAGGATCGCCAATCAAGGGAGACCGCCGGGACGCGGAAGGAGAGGTTCCCGAGGATCCAACCATTCCAGGGATGGACACACCGATACCTGAAGTGGTAACTGTGACACTGGAGTCACCTAAGGTGGTACCACTGCGCCGTTCTAAGCGTGTGCTGGTTAAACCTAGTTACTTGAAGGACTATCAATGTTAAAAAAAGTGCATGTATTGATTACAAGAACAACATAGCTAGATTGTATGGTAACCAGTTAATAACTAGCCCGTTATTTAGAAGTAAGTGATTAAATGCATTGTTTTGAACTTGCTCCCTAGTGTTGCTTATGGAGGGAATTGTGTTATAGCTTAAAAGGGGAGGAATGCAGTATTCGGGCTGGTAATGTTGTTGTTGTACTGCAGGGGCGCTGTGGGGATTGCAACATGTAATGTTGGTTCTGTATTCTCTGGTAACTTGTTGGTTCCGGTGTATGGATGACTTGCAGAAGTGGTGAGCATGTAGCATGGGTGCGCACCTGGAGGCTCTTAATAAAGAAAGGCCTTACAACTCCAGAAACCGTGTGGTCTCCTTATTTCCCAGGATATAACACTATGCACTTTTTGGCATGTAGCTTGAGGCCATGGTTCTGACACCAGGTATTTGTCTCTGTGAGTCCCTTTTGGAGGATGTCTGTGTCAGCCAGAGAGTCGATTATGGCCCCCAGTTTGCAATCATCTGTGAACTTGGTCAGCCAGATTCCTCCCATGCTTGCCTGTACCTCAGAGAAGTATATACTGAACAGGAGGGATCCCAGGACTGAGCCCTGTGGGACACCACTTGTAACCGGTTTAGAGTCGGACATGGCACTCGCAACTCTGACCATGTGAGCTCTATCCATGAGCCAGTTGGCAACCCATCTTGTGACATAGGGGTTAATGTTCAAGCTGGTAAGCTTATCTATAATGCCAGAGTGGGGAATAGTATTGAAGGCCTTTGCGAGGTCCAGGTAGGCTGTGTGGACTACTTTTCCCTCTTCTATGGCCTTGGTAACTGTTTCAAAGATGTCAACTAGGTTTAGGAGGCAAGATCTGCCTTTAACAAAGCCAAATTGGGTAGGGTCCAGTGTCTGGAGGTTCCCAATGTCTCTGTTAATGAGTTCCATGATGATGCGCTCCACAGCTTTGCAGACTAGGCTAGTCAGGCTTATAGGGCACTAGTTCCCAGGATCCGTTGTGGCACCACCTTTGTGGAACAGGATAACTGTTGCTGTACGCCATTCTTTGGGTACATAGCCTGTGGTAAGGCTGAGTTTGAACATTGAATTTAGGTGAGGATTTAGTTCATTTTGGAGCTCGTGTAAGACACAGCCTGAGATACCATCCCGTCCCACTGATGCTGTGTTTTTGGCTTTGGAAAGGGCTGTTTTCACCTGTGTGTCTGTGATGTCTGGGGCTCTACATTCTTCTGGGATAGGCATGGGCCCTTTTGGGAGTGGGGGGGTAAGGTTTGCACTGAACCTCTCAGCCAGGATGTTGGAAATTTCAGTTCGTTCAGTGTATTTTTTGCCACTTTGCACTAGCTCAGAGCAGATCTGAGAGTTGCCACCTAGATTCTTGACATAGCTAAAGAAGGCTTTGTGATTATCTTTAGAGTCTTTGGCATGTTTTCTTTCGAAACTGGCCTTGGATGATTTTATTAGGGATCGTAGTTTCTTGCTAATACTGATCAGGGATGCCTTCCCTTTTTGGGATTTTGCTCTATCATGTAATAGTTTCCTCTTTCTGTTGTATAGCTTATTTATGGCTGGGGTCCACCAGACTGGTTTCCTCTTTTTGGAGGAGTGAGTCTTGGTTTTACTTGGGATGGCTCGATCCATGCATTCCTGTAGGTGCTCATAGAATGCATTTGTAAAGGATTCTGTGGTTTGGGCAGCATTATCCTTTAGCATGGGGGCTTTGAAACTTTCCACCTCGGTCTTGAGAAGTGTGAAGTTTGCTTTTGAAAAGTTTTTCACAATGGTTTCCTTGACTGGGGGTGGGGTTGGGATGTGGATGCCCAGTGTGATTAGTTTATGGTCTGATCTTACCAGCGACGGGCTTACCTCTGGTGCAGAACACGGATCCCCCATGTTGGTGATGACCAGGTCCAATATGTTGTCACCTCTTGTGGGAGTGGTGACCAGTTGTTCCAGGGCATTTGAATTTATAAACTCTAGGAAGCATTGGGCAAAGGAGTTTGTACTTGAGTAGTTTTCCCAGTCAATGTTTGGGTAGTTGAAATCACCCAATATCATGGTGTTTGGTAGGACCTTCATATTTTCCAATGTTCTCAGGAATGCTGAGTGGGGGTCCTGAGACAAGGTGGGTGATCTGTAGCAAGCTACAATCTGAAAAGCAGCTTTTCCCACTGTTAGTTGCACATGGATGGTCTCCGAGGACTCGTACTGTGCCACTAACCTGGAGGAGTGGGTATCCTTGATGAAAATGGATACACCCCCGCCTTTTGCATTTCGGTCTGGGTTCTGGGGCCAAAAGGTATGGTATGAGTTATAGCCTGGTAGTGCTGGGGTGCTCTCTGGAGCCTTGAACCATATTTCTGTTACTGCACAGATATCGATTCTCTCCATATTGAGCAGTGCCTCGAGTGCATGCATTTTGAGGTTTAGACTTCTGGCATTGAGTAGCATTACCCTCAGTTTTTGGTTTCTTGTGTTATTTATGGAGGTGGGTTTGTCTTTTGAGCCTTGCTTAAAAAGGCACTATGGGGGTGGCAAGAGCCTTGGCCAGTATTCGAAAGCCTAAGGGAGACAGGTGCAAGCTGTCTCTGGCAAAGCAACGTGGCTTGTCAAGCATGTCATCCCAGGCTGACAGACACTGGATCCCCTTCGAACAACACCAATAGCTTAGCCAATTGTTAAAATTGATCATTTTATCTTTATACTGTGGCATCATTCTTGGTGAGGGCAAGATGCTACTCAGGGTCAGTGTCATACCGGCCTGGGCTACATGATCAGAGAGCTCCTCTATGTCTCTTTTCATGCAGTCCAGGGAGGTATGTCTCAGGTCATTCACACCAACATGGACAATGACAGAGTCATATTTGTACCTGTTTTAGAGTGGCCTGAGTGCTTGTGTTATGTGGCGGATCCTGGCACCCGACAGGCAGCTTACAGTAACCTTCTTGTTTAGTCTAGTGAATGGGACGTCAGTGTGCCTGACAATAGAGTCACCTATTACTAGTGTATTGGGTGTGTTATTTAGCCTTAAGGGCTGTGATTGCGTGGCACACTGACTTTGTGAAGTATGTGATACGTGGTTGTTGTTGGGGGGTGGTGGTTGTTTGGATTTCTGCTTTGGAGGTCTCTGCTGCTTTGGCAGATTTTTATTTAGAGCCTCCCAGTATGTTTTTGTGTATTTATGTGTGTTGTTTGCTCGTGCAGATATGACTGGTCTATGTGAGACTGGTAGTGTGGTGCAAGTGTTTCCCTTCTACTCTTGACTGACTGTTCCAGTCTTGAGTTGAGAGAGCTTGGCCTCCAGTTTGGCTGTATAGCTGCATCTCTCACATACATTTGTGTTTGTTGGAAGAAGGAGAGGGCTGTCTGTGTACATGAGGCAATTGTAACATTGCCTCAAGATGCCCAGATTCACCAGCTGGACTGGAGAGTACACCTGAAACTGCCCTTTGGACATCACTAAATAGATAAAGTGAACTGTTTTAGTGATTGTCCGGTAGGGACGAATAGGGAGCCTTGTACTTCTGTATCGTATAGGGGGGTGTATTGCTAGCATTTATTAGTGCTTACTAACAGATTTGAGAAAGTGCTGGACTGTAAAAGGAAGGGTTTGAGTGCTTAAGTTGAGAGTTCGATTAGTTCCAAGGGAAAAACTGAAGAGCAGACTTTGTGAAGCCAGGAATAGTTTAACCAAAGCTAATCAGTGCTGTGCGGTGCTGCCCAGCTTGCAAAACCGTGCAAATACGGGTTTTGTAGCAGGGAGATGAAAGAGATAGAAATTAGCCCAAAATGGCCAATAAACTACTAGTTGCTGGGCTGAGACCACTCCTCCAGGGACAGATAAGGCTGCTCAAAGCTCCCCACTCTCACTGAACAGAGAAACTTTCTTTTATCCAAGTAAGGTATGGGCAACACAGGAACTTGTACCACAGCCCTGAATTCAGCAGAACCTGAAAACTCGACTAGACTAGCTTAGCAAAGGCAGGAAACAAGAATTTTGTTTGTTTTTTTTTCACAAAAATACAGTAACTTTACTCTAAAACAGTTTAAATGCACAGAAAAGGCTAGGCACTTGAGTATGTAGCCTACAACAGTTAAACAGATGTTTTGAACACAAAAATGACTAAAAACGACTTTAACAAGTGCAATCAGAAAAATAAGTACAATTTGCAGAAAAAATAAGCTTTTTAGAACACAAAAATGCTAGAAAATTGCGTTTTAGGCGAAATTAGCAATCAACAGCAAAAAAATGCAGAGAAATGATACTTAATCGATCCAAAGTGTCTCTTTTGTCACTCTGCTGCTGTAGGACCCTGCAGGACACCACGAGGAGCTTGCTGGGCTGTATACAAGCTCAAAACCGCGCAAATGCGGGTTTTATAGCAGGGAGATGAAAGAGAAAGAAATTAACCCAAAATGGCCAATAAACTACTAGTTGCTGGGCTGAGACCACTCCTCCAGGGACAGATAGGCTGCTCAAAGCACCCCACTCTCACTGAACAGAGAAACTTTCTTCTATCCAAGTAAGGTATGGGCAACACAGGAACTTGTACCACAGCCCTGAATTCAGCAGAACCTGAAAACTCGACTAGACTAGCTTAGAAAAGGTGGGAAACAAGAATTATTTTTGTTTTTTTTTCACAAAAATACAGTAACTTTACTCTAAAACAGTTTAAATGCACAGAAAAGGCTAGCACAGTTGAGTGTGTAGCCTATAACAGTTAAACAGATGATATGAACACAAAAATGACTAAAAATGACTTTAACAAGTGCAATCAGAAAAATAAGTACAATTTGCAGAATAAATAAGCTTTTTAGAACACAAAAACGCTAGAAAATTGTGTTTTAGGTGAAATTAGCAATCAACAGCAAAAAAATGCAGAGAAATGATACTTAATCGATCCAAAGTGTCTCTTTTGTCACTCTGCTGCTGTAGGACCCTGCAGGACACCACGAGGAGCTTGCTGAGCTGTATACAAGCGCAAAACCGCACTAATGCGGGTTTTATAGCAGGGAGATGAAAGAGAAAGAAATTAGTCCAAAATGGCCAATAAACTACTAGTTGCTGGCTGAGACCACTCCTCTAGGGACAGATAGGTTGCTAAAAGTTCCCCACTCTCACTGGTGAACAGAGAAACTTCCTTCTATCCAAGTAAGGTATGGGGACCACAGGAACTTGTACCACAGCCCTGAATTCAGCAGAACCTGAAAACTGGAGTAGACTAGCTTAGAAAAGGCGGGAAACAAGAATATTTTTTTTTCACAAAAATACAGTAACTTTACTGTAAAACACTTTAAATGCACAGAAAAGGCTAGCACACTTGAATTTGCAGTCCAGCACGGCCATCTGCATTCCAAGTCTGTGAAGGGGAGGGAACTGGATACGCTGTGCCATTTTTGTAGTCTTTTAAATCTCTATTGAGCTTCTTTATTTTTTGTTCATAGGTTCATAGGTTCGTACTAGGCTATCTGCCCTAGGGCATTTATAAGCCTAGCCAGAGTGTATGTGGCTTACACCACCCCTTAGGATGAGAATACTACGCCCTTTTAGGGTTTAGTTTACTATGCCTCTGTCTAGTAGTGACAAAGAGATGACCCCCGGGGTAAACCTACGATCTCCCATCCACTCGTCGAGATTTCTCTTGAATAGAGTCAGTGAGGGGCTCTGCCTAACATGGACTGGGATTCTGTTCCAGAGTGTAGGGAACCTCTGGGTTATGAATCTGTCCCTCCAGCACATTCTATTTATTTCTGTGTTGAGGTTTAAGTCACTTGTTCTCGTGGCTCTGATGGATTTGGATTTTTTGAGGTGGAGCATGTCCATTAATTCAGGATTGGACATGGCCTTGTACGTCAGGCACAGATCACCTCTGAGTAGGCGGTATGCGACTGAATAGAGCTGGAGTTTTTCAGTCGGGCAGCATATGACATATGTTTAAGACCCTTTATCCTCTTGGTGAGGAACTTTTGGGGTCTTTCCAACTGCTGCAGGTGTCGGGTGAGATACATCCCAAATGGGGCATTGTACTCAATCATTGGCCTGATAAGAGAAGAGTACAGGGGCACAATGACCTCTCTTGATCTAGATGTGAAACCCTTCATGATAAGGTGGGCAATATAGAAGGTCTTCCTAACCACTTTGGCACTGTGAGTGTCAAATGAGAGGTTACTGTCAACCTGGGTCCCTAGGTCCCTGATTACCTCTTCCGTACTTAATGGATTACCGCCTATGTGGTAATTTGTCGGTACCTTGTTTTTCCCAAAGGGTATGACTATACATTTTTTGGCGTTTAGCTTAAGGCCATGGCTCTTGCACCAATTATCCGTTTCTATGAGGCCTCTCTGAAGGATGTTTGTGTCCGCTGGAGTATCAATTATGGCGCCCAGTTTGCAGTCATCTGTGAACTTTGTCAGCCACAATCCTCCTATGTTTGCCTGTACCTCGGAAAAATAAATGCCGAACAAGAGGGGTCCCAGGACTGAGCCCTGTGGGACACCGCTTGTGACTGGCTTAGAGTCTGACATAGCTCCAGCAACTCTGACCCTGTGGGTTCTGCCCTTGAGCCAGTTTGCAACCCATCTTGTGACATATGGGTTTACATTTAAGCTGGTGAGTTTGTCTATGATGCCCGAGTGGGGTATTGTGTCAAAGGCTTTTGCAAGGTCAAGGTAGGCTGTGTGAGCTGCCTTACCCTCATCAATGGCCTTAGTGACTGTTTCAAAAAAGTTGACCAAGTTCAGAAGGCAGGATCTGCCCTTGACAAAGCCAAATTGGGTAGGATCCAATGTCTGTAGGTCCCCAATGTCTTTGTTTATGAGTTCCATAATGATCCTCTCCATAGCTTTGCAGACCAGGCTCGTCAGGCTTATGGGGCGGTAATTTCCAGGGTCCGTAGAAGCACCACCTTTGTGAAGTGGGACCACTGTTGCCGTATGCCACTCTTTGGGTACGTATCCTGTGGTAAGGCTAAGGTTAAACAGCAGCCTTATGTGTGGGTTTAGTTCCTCTTGGAGTTCATGTAGCACACAGCCGGGACACCATCCGTCCCATTGATGCTGTGTTTTTAGCTTTAGAGAGGGCGGCTCTCACCTGGGCATCTGAGATGTTAGGAGGCTACACTCTGCTGGGATAGTTATTTCTCCTTTTGGGGAGGGAGGAGAAATTTGCACTGAACCTGTCTGCCAGAATGTTGGCAATGTCAGTGGGTTCAGTGTATTTTGTGTCATTTTGGACTAACTCTGAGCATATCTGGGAGTTTCCTCCCAGGTTTCTAACATAGCTAAAGAAGGCCTTGTGATTGTCTTTTGTGTCATTTGTGATTTTTCTCTCAAAGTTGGCCTTTGATGATTTTATGAGTGATCGTAGTTTTTTGCTAGTACTGATCAGAGATGCCTTTCCTTTTAGGGATTTTGCTCTGTCATGTAGTAGCTTCCTCCTTCTGTTGTAAAGTTTGTTTATGGCTGGGGTCCACCAGACCAGTCGCCTGCCTTTGGGGGAATGGGTCTTGGTTTTATTTGGGATTGCATGATCCATGCATTCTTGAAGGTGCCCATAGAAGGCATTTGCAAGGGATTCAGCAGTGTGGGTTGGGGTTTCCACCGGCCCAGGGGCCTTGAAAGATACCACTTCAGTCTTAAGAAGTGTGAAGTTTGCTTTTGAGAAGTTCTTCACTGTGGTCTTTTGTGCAGGGGGTGGGGGCGGGATGTGGATTTCCAGTGAGATTAATTTATGGTCTGATCTTACCAAAGAGGGATGTACTTCCGGTGTGGAGCATTTTGTCCCCATGTTTGTGATGATCAGGTCTAGTATATTGTCTCCTCTTGTGGGAATGGTGACTAGTTGTTCCATTGCATTTGAGTTTATGAATTCTAAGAAACTTTGGGCTAGAGTGTTGGGGCTTGAGTAATGTTCCCAGTCTATGTTTGGGTAGTTGAAGTCTCCCAAAATGATGGTATTTGGAGAGACATTCATACTCTCCAGTGTCTTCAGGAAGGCTGTGTGGGGTTCCTGAGTTTGAGAGGGTGGTCTGTAGCATGCTACAAACTGTAAGGCAGTTTTGCCTATGGTTAGTTGCACCTGGATAGTCTCCGATGCTTCGTGCGTTGCCACTAACCTGGAGGTGTGGGTATCTTTGATGAAAATGGATACTCCCCCTCCTTTTGTGGTTCTGTCCAAGTTTTGGGGCCAGAAAGCATGATATGAGGTAAAACCTGATAGTGCTGGGGTGCTCTCAGGAGCCTTCAACCAGGTTTCAGTCACTGCACAGACATCGATGTTCTCCATACTGAGAATGGCTTTGAGGGCGTGCATCTTGAGGTTTAGACTTCTGGCATTGAGCAGCATTACCCTTAGTTTTTTTCCACTTGTGTTTTCTAGGGAGGTAGGTTTGTCATTTCAGCCTTGCCTAAAAAAGGCACTATGGGGGGTGACAGGTGCAAACCATCCCTTGCGAAGCAGCATGGCTTGTCAAGCATGTCATCCCAAGCAGACAGACACTGGATCCCCTTAGAATGACACCAGTAATTAAGCCAATTGTTAAAACTGATCATTTTGTCTTTGTACTGTGGCATCATTCTTGGTGCGGGTAAGATGCTGCTCAGGGTCAGGGTCATACCGGCCTGGGCTACATAATCAGAGAGCTCCTCTATGTCTCTTTTCATGTAGTCCAGGGAGGTACGTCTCAGGTCGTTTACACCTGCATGTACAATGACTGAGTCATATTTGTACTTGCTGTGGAGTGACCTGAGTGCTTGTGTTATGTGGCGGATTCTAGCTCCCGACAGGCAGCTTACTGTGACCCTCTCCTTGTTCAGTCTGGTGAGCGGGACGTCAGTGTGCCTGACTATGGAGTCACCTATTACAAGTGTGTCTGGCATGTTGTTTGGACTTAAGGGCTGTGACTGTTTAGCACACTGACTTTGTGAACTATGTGTTGCATTTGCTATGTCTTGAGGTGGTGGTTGCTTGGGTGTCTGCTTTGGAGGCCTCTGTTGTTTTGGTAGATTTTTAATCAGCGCCTCCGAGTATGTTTTTGTGTGTTTATGTGTTTGGTTTGCAGTTGTGATAGTCCTATGTGAGACTGGGTTTGTGGTGTGCGTGGTTACCTTCTCCTCCTGACTGGTCTTGCCAGTACTGAATTGAGAGAGCTCAGCCTCCAGTTTGGCTATATAGTTGCATCTCTCGCATATATTTGTATTTGTTGGGAGGAGGAGAGGGTTGTCTGTGTACATGAGGCAATTGTAACATTGCCTCAAGATTCTGAGATTCACCAGCTGAACAGGAGAGGATGCTAGCAACTGACCCTTCGACATGCTAGAAATAGTGAAAAAGATTGCTGTGTAACTGAGTCAGAAAGGACCTATAGGGAAATGGGTACTCAACAGAATTTAGGTGAATGAAGTACTTTTCGTTTGTTTAAGAGTGCTTTACCTGTATACAAAATGCTTTAGGAGCAAGTGCTGTGCTTTTCAGATAGAGTATAGGCTGTTTAGATTGCAAGTAGAACAGTTCTAAGGGAAAAATTGAAGAGCAGACTTGGCGGAGCCAGAAAAAGTTTAACCTTGTTTAACCGGCGCTGCTCTATGCGCACGACCGCGCAAAGCCGTGCAAAGGCGGATTTTAAGCAGTGAACTACAAAAGAGCTAAGAATGGTCCCAAACAACCAATTACTAACAGCTTCTTGTGCTGAGGTCACTTCCCCCAAGGATAGGTAGGCTGCTCAAGGCTCCCCACTCCCACTGGTGAGCAAAGAAACTTCCTTTTATCCAAGTAAGGTAATGGACAACACAGGAACTACACCACAGCCCAGAATACAGCAATGCCTGTATACTGGTCTAAACTAGTTGAAAAAGGCGGGAAAACAAGGATTATTTTTTTTGTTTTTTTGTTTTTTTTGCAGAAATACACAGAAAATGCAGAGACAGTGATAAATTAGTTGCACAGGCTAGCACACTTTAGTGGGCAGCCTCCACAGTTCAATTAAACAAATAAACAAGCAAACTTTCGACTAAATTCGACTAAATGTAACTTTAAGTGCAATTTTTAAAATAAATGCAGTAATCAGTAAAAAACAGTTCAGGCTAGTTTAAAGTAAGCAGCAGAAGCTATTTTCAGTGAAAAAAAGCAAAGATACTTAAATCCAGAAAGTAGTCGCTTTTTCGAGTTCCTTGCTGCTAGGACCACTCTGTAAACCCACGTGGAGCTTGTCTGAGCAGTATAGCCAGAAAAAAATGCCCAGAGGCAGATTTTAAGCAGTGAACTACAAAAGAGCTAGGAATGGTCCCAAACAACCAATTACTAACAGCTTCTTGTGCTGAGGTCACTTCCCCCAAGGATAGGTAGGCTGCTCAAGGCTTCAAAAAACCAAACCACGAAAGCAGCCAATAGCACAGAACAACAAGCACAGTATCCACCAAAATGTTTAATAAAAATCTCTGACGTCTCGGCCAAAGCCTTCAAGGCTTAAACATTTTGGTGGATACTGTGCTTGTTGTTCTGTGCTATAGGCTGCTCAAGGCTCCCCACTCCCACTGGTGAGCAAAGAAACTTCCTTTTCTCCAAGTAAGGTAATGGACAACACAGGAACTACACCACAGCCCAGAATACAGCAATGCCTGTATACTGGTCTAAACTAGTCGAAAAAGGTGGGAAAACAAGGATTACTTTTTTGTTTTTTTGTTCTGTGCTTTTTATAATCTGTTGATCAATAGACGTAAAAATCCTCCTATTGTCCAACTGGTATCTAGCAAAGTCAGCATCAGATTTTATGTCTTTGTCTAAACTAGTAGTATCCTTTATTAATTTATCAATAGTAAGTTGGTAATGCTTACATATTACCTCCATTAATTCAGTCCCATGTCTATTAAATAAGGCAAGCAGTTATTTATGAAAATCTGACCCATCTTCCAAACCTGTCGGGTATTGCCATGATCTTAAACCTTTAGGGAAGACCCCCTCATGGATACACTCTGTAAAGTAACTTACTTCCAATTTAAGTTTCTTTAATTTCACTAATAGGTAATCAAATCTCCCTAGGTTGGATTTGATAGTTGTATTAACTCCAGTCAGTCTCCATATATGCACCTCTTCAGGCCCGGATTTAAGTGAAAGGAGGTTATTCAAACATCCATTGAGGTCGGGAAGACCTCCTAGTCTCGAAGGTGATAAAAAAAAACATCATTTGCAGTCACTGTTGTTGCTGCTCCATTGGAAGCTATTACAGCCCTTGTTTGTACAATGTGGAGGTTGTGACAGGTGGTCTACCCGAACAGATAGGTCATAAAGTTTCTGTGCCATAATACTCAGTAGGGCAGTAAGGTTACCCACCTCTGTAGCTGACACTTGGGAAGGCAGGGATAATTGAGTGACTAAGTCCAAAGATGTGTTCAGTACTCCTCCAGCAGCCATAATGAACAGCCAAACTCAACTCTCAACTCTTATTTGTAGCTTTTCAAGTTGGAAAATGCTGAACCTGGCTGTTTTAATATTATCTAATTACTGATTTTTAATTGTTTCTATGTAGATTTTTTTTTATTGGTTAATTAGTTAATAGGAAGGTACAGGGTGAATACTTAATGCTGCAAACTTTTTGCTTTCTTTGTCTGAAGAAGTCTGGCTATGTAGCCAGACGAAAATCACTTTACATTATTGTTTTTTTTTTTTTAGTTTCTCATTAAAGAGTTTCTTGATTTTGGTCCTAAAGTGTTCATTGCTTCTGTTCCCAGCAGTGCCTTTTACCTAGTTTGTTGGTTCATTGTTTTTGAGAGTTGAGTTTAACCTCAGTTAACAGGCAGACAAGGGAAATGCTAAGAAGTGCAAGTGTGGATCAGGTCGGCAACCATTATTTCCTGACCTGGAATGTGAATGGATTGCTAACAGGAGAGCAAAGGCTTTGGTTGTGTACAGGGCTGATAATTAAGCATTTACCCTTGCAATGGCACCACAGTTAGAAATATCCCCAGAAGAATTCAAATCATGGCTTCCTTTGGGTCTATATTAGATCATCGAAATGGCAGAATTTCAAATGATCTAATATCGAACCCAATATTGCGAATGCTGAAAACAGTGAAGCTGCACAAAACCAAATTCTTTCCTAGGGAAAGAATTTGGTTGGCCATTGTGGCTTCACTGTTTTCAGCGATGCGGTAGAAAGTTACAGGTCGGGTTAAGGTAAGTGTGTGATTGTGCAAACGTTCAGGTTAGGGTGCAGGTTGGATGAGGGTGTGGGGGTCAGTTAAGTGTGTGATTATGACAGAATTTGGGGTTAGCAGCAGGTTAAGTGAGTTAGGGTTAGTGTGCGGGTGAGGTGAGTGTGCGATAGTGAGAATTTGGGGTTGGGGCGGATTAAGTGAGTGTGCGATAGTGAGAATTTGGGACTAGGGGCGGGTTAAGTGAGTTAGGGTTAGGGCGTGGGTGACGTGAGTGTGCGATAATGACGGACCTTAGGTTTAGAGCCTGGGTTAAGGTAAGTGGATAGATAGTAGTGTATGTGCAGTGTAGTGCAGGGTTAGATGTAACTTTTAAATGTATGTGTGTAGATTGCTGCTTTTTAGTGTGCTTGTGGTGTGTGTGTGTGTTTCTCAGAACAGTAAATTTTTTTCCTGTGAAAAAATTCGCTGTTTTGAGGTTTCGATATTGTTAGGATTCGGGTTTTGCAGTTTGACATTACAGCATTCGATAATGAGCTGTTTCGATGATCTGATATAGATCCGCTTCCTTCAGCAATATGAACTGTCTCTTAGAAGATCGACAACACTGTTCAAGCTGGAAGATACTGAAGTTATTAAACATGCACTTGCATTCAAGTCATTTGTTGATGGCATCGACCTTTCTAAATACCAACTCTCCAACATGATTGGTATGGATGAAACTGCAGTGTTTATGGGCCAAGGATCTCAAACAATTGATCAGAGGGGTGCCTCGTCAATCTACATTCCCTCCACTGGTTACGAAAGTGCATGTATTACCTGTATTTTGGCAATTCATCTAGATGGAAAGAAAACCCCACCTCTAATCATTAGTAAGGGAAAGAAAGAAAATTAAATGTGTTTCAGGCATTTACATTCTTGAAACTGAAAAAGCCTGATGCACACAAGCAGTTATAAGGAGTGGGTCTATGTAATGCTGCCACTTGTTTTGCGAGGTGGCAAAACAGGTCTGCTAGTCTGGGATTCAGCCAGCACTCCCTGCACTAAAGACATGAAGAACTTCCTTGCACAGAGAACAATAGATCAAATAATGATTCCCGCAGGAATGACTGTCTACCTCCAGACTCTTGATATTGCAATAAACAAGCCATTCAAGGACCATTTGCATATGGAACTCAATGACTACATTGAAAATAGAATGAACAGAAATCAGTATGTAAACTTTGTGAAGGCTAGCCTGCAAGAGGTCATGACTTGGGTGAAGAATTCATGGGATAAAATCACTGACAGCTGTGTTACCAATGCACTACGAGCAGGCTACATGGACAAGCAGTGCTCATTTAAGGAAAGCTCTACTGCTAGTCATGACAGATTGGGGCTAATCGTTCTACAGGAAATGGAGTCGCAAGAAATTCAGGCTGGAATTCGGGGGTTGGAGACTTATGACAATGTTCCAGAAGAAAACAGCAAACGGTGTAATTGTAGAAACTCTAAAATCACAAACAGAGGTCCAAGTCCAGGAATGGTAGCAAATTGTTTTATTTACAAACAGGATAAGCGCTTTCATCTTGAGTACAAGACTTCATCAGATACCTCCACATTATATTACTTAACTATTTATACCATATGCTATTAGGCCTAATTAAAATTTAAAGACACACAATGCCTTTAGATGTAAATCCACATATATCATTTTTATGTTATACTTTCATTCCTAAATGAAACTATAAAATAACCTAACAAAGCTGTGTGATGTTAAAAAAATAATGAAAATAATAATAATAAAAGTGCATACGTTATACCTTAAAATTTTAAATGTGTCTTTAAATTTTAATTGGGCCTAATGGCATATGGTATAAATAGCTAAGTAATATAATGTGGAGGTATCTGATGAAGTATTGTACTCAGGACGAAAGCGCTTATCCTGTTTGTGAATAAAACAATTTGCTACCATTCGTGGACTTGGACCTCTGTTTGTAGTTTTAATGTTCCGGAAGAAGATGACATGACTGTATTTGAATAACATTTCTGTTATCAGGGCAACAGAATGGATTGCTTCTGCTTTCAGCAAGCTCTTGTCAGTTTTTTGACTTTACTGTATTAAGGTAACATTTCATTATCAAGGGGTAATTATAAAGTAGGACCACCAGTTCCCAGACTTCATTTTTATGACTTTCCATCATTCTTCTCTTATGGTTTGGGTAAGGAATAAAGAAAGCATCAGCACTCAAAAAGTGGCAGTTATTCACCTATTTTATTCCCCTCCTCCAATACAAATGTATTGAGATTTTTCTGCACTGTCTGTTAAGCATGAAATATTGCACTGTCAAAGCCAAGACATAGATATTCTGAAGCTGAAATGTTTGTTGCACTGTTTATGTAGACTTCTCACACAACTGTTAACCCGTTACCTAGAACTGTTGCCCAGTAATGGAAAAGTACCAAATAAATGTCAATTTGTGTACATGAATAAATGTCGATTTTTGTACATGAATAAATGTCGATTTGTGTACATATATAAATGAATAAATGTACATTGTTGTATGGGGGGAATAAGGCATCCCCTGATAAGCCTTAATGCATATTTTGGTGGGGGAAAAGTATAAGACCCAGTCTTATTTTCAGGGAAATATGGCATCAGCAAGAAGAAATGCATATGATTAGAATCAGCTAAGTGTGGGCGGCCATGGTGGTGCAGTGGATAGCGTTGCTGCCTCACAGCAAGAGGTTTTCTGGTTCGATTCTAAGCTGGGGTGCTTTCTGTGCAGAGTCTGCATGTCCTCCCTGTGGTCATGTGGGTTTCCTCCGGGTGCTCCGGTTTCCTCCCACATCCCAAAGACATGCAGTAGGTGGATTGGACACTCTAAATTGGCCCTAGGTGTGTATGTGTGTGTGTGTGCATGTGTGTGCCTTCTGTGGAAGGTTGGGGTCTGGCAACTCGACACCGTAAAACTCCACTACCAATCATGAGTGGACAGATGATCCGTTGTGACGACCCCTAACCGGGAAAAGCGGAAAGAAGAAGAAGAAGAATCAGCTAAGTAGACCTCAAAATTCCTGTCCCCAGCAGACATATTTAACTGGGCCAAGTGTACTACTTGTCCCATATTGATATATCTGCAGTATCTACAAAAACTACAACCTTGGCAGAAGTAAGTGTAGGTGAAACCAAGGACTTGTTTCTCTAGCATGAGCATTAAAATTCTGCCATATTTATTAGTGCCAAGAGTGACTTCTCCAGTTTTATGAGTTAGATCTGGGTTGTCCATAAGGATTTTTAACTTATCTTCCATTATGTATCTTCTCAGCATCACCATTTAATACAATAGAAATGTGATGAAAGTCTTGACGTGGGGTGATGAGATAATAGGAGTTACCTCAGACAATTTTATACTAAAATGGAAGAAACACAGAACCCTCTTGTCTTTATCCTGGTCTACAGTGCCTTAAACTGTACATCATGTGTTCTTTCTTTGAATAAATGCCTATGTTTCAGACCAAGTCTTCAAAAATTTAATTTTTGGATTGTATAACAATTTTCTTCATGCATGCTGGATTGCAACTCTTGTAGCAGCCACAATTGCTAGTAGCTTTCGGAAAGAAAACTTATCTTGTATTTTATCAGAATTGATCTCAACACCTAAGCAAACAGCTTTTTTTTGCATAGAGTGGTATAGTGAATTAAAGAACATTGTAGCTACTGTTCAAAATGCTAAATTTTATTTCAATTATAATGTTGCGTTTCCAAGCTATAAATAAATAATGAATAAAGTGAACACTAAGTAAGAATACAAAATGCATTATATTGATTTAGCATAACAGCAGCACATATCACTAATACCAAGACCACTGAAAAGAACAAATCTGCTTGTCATAACTGAATCCAGTAAAGTGCAGAAGGTCTTGCTATTGGTCAGTCTGAATCCGATGGTCTCAGATAAGAAAACCTGAACCTTATGGATATCAAGACCCTCTGATATGACACAATAAATAGGTATGTCTATGATGACCCGCATGTAGCCTTCAACTGAATTCTATGTTAACTTTGTTCAGCTTCTCTGAAAAATTATATAGTTCTTTAGTGTGAAGGGGATTCTTGAGTGATCTTATATTTGGCACTCAAAAGAACAGCCATCAACTCAGTTTTAGATCTCCTTTGTAATACATTCTGTTTAAATAGTGGATTCTATACATTTTAATATATGTTTGTTTTTTTAAACAACTTTTTATTAATTTTAAAACATTTAATATATGTTTGTGATGCCAAAGTTCTCACAGAATTAAAATAATTGCAGGTTTATTACCATTAACTGCTCTGTCATGTTCTCGAATCATTGCTATTCACAATATGTGTGAAAATTGTTTTTCTATGAGTAGTGTTTAAAAATAATACAATTGCATGTGAGGTATTTACAAAGTATAATGAGAGTTAAATTGCTGTGGATTAATAGACTTTATATGTAGCAAGCAGGCAATCTCTTCAGTTAAGTATATAGTTTCTGACATAACTCAAGGGCATTTTGAAATGTTTACTATAAAACAGTGTTAAAGATTAACTAAGAAGACTGTGCAGCTGAATCAATTTTTTAAGATGTGGGACTTAAATATATATAAACGAATGGTGAATTGAATGTATTCCTTAAACT